>NC_080433.1:56055715-56100715 GCF_028018845.1 Melospiza georgiana
TTTTTAATCACATTCACAATGAATTTAGAGGAAATAACCAGCACCCAAGGCATCTGGGCAATTAGCAGTGAATAACAGTATATCCCACTTTGTGCAAGCTTCCCGTATGACTTCAGACTCTTCCTAACAATTTTGCCTGCCCAGTTCTGCTTGCACTCTGTGCTTAATTGTTGCTGTTCAGCTGGGCCTTCAGACTGCAGGATCCAATATGTTGCGGTTGTCCTTTTTCACTCAGAAAACCTCATTACAGTGAATAGCAATTTCATACAGCCAATTCAAAACGTTTCTAAGCAAACTGCCTAAAAATCCTCATTGTAAACATTGTATAAGTTATTCATGAATAGATCCCTGAAGTCCATATCCTCCCATTGCATGTAAGAAAAAAAAAAAAAAAAAAAAAAAGGCACAGTTGTGGGGGAGCACAGATGGGGAGGCTCATCTCAGAAGATCTGGAGATTTTAAGCGTTTCCAAGCTGTGGCACAGGCCCTTTGGCAGAAAGGTCGGCAGCCCACTGTGATGGCTGGGGGTGTTGCCAGCAGCTCTCGCAGAAGAGGCCTCAGAAAACAACAGGACTCCTGTCTGCAGATCTTTGCCCATATATATCTGAAGTATCAACTAAGCAAAATTTATCACAGCTGGTTTACAGAGTGTTTCCAGATTCTCCCCACAGTCGTAGAGTTTCTGATATATTTCAAAAAGTGCAACTCCTTAGGAGAAGTATAATACCCTGGATCAGGTCTCTCAGCAGCTTCTGAGCATGTATATTTTGACCCACTTGTATTCAGAAACGCAGGTCCCTGCCTACCCTCTGCACAGACTTCAGGTCTGCCTTTATCTGCTCTTTCTTCAGTGTCAATTCAGTTGTGAGCAGGCCTGCAGAAAACTGGAAAGTTCCTGAACACAAAGGAAAAGAGGCCAATTACAAGTGACCTGGGGGGAGCAAAGTACGTGTCTGTCTGAAGGGTTATGGTGAATGACTGGCATGAGTCAAGGGTAATTTTGCATTAAAACTCTGTCAAAAGGAAAAATTGTGCACTGTGGATATTAACCAAACAAACACACCTAAGTCATTAGAGTGTGTACATATTTATTTTTATTTTATTCATTTGTAGGAGAGATGAAGCTGAGATTTTAAAGTGTTCCAGGTGTACATCTGCTTCAGAAATCTTTCAGATAGGACCCACAAATCAGAGGTACCTGTGAAAGAAAGCCTTCACATTTTATAAATCATTATATATAGTTAATACACTGAAAATTGAAAGAAATAAAGGCAAAAAAGAAGAAAAAAAATAGCTTAAAAAAATTGCACCACTTACCAAGGCATATTTCAAAGCATTTTTGAGTGAAAAAACAAAGTGTATATAAGCCATATATGGCCAGTTGTGATTACTGATTTTTCAGTCCCATTTAGAACATTAAAACTTCTAATATTTTTAAAAATTCATATATATGTGTGCTCATACTCCTACTTAGGATCATATATTGTGTGTTATTGTCACACCATTTTGTAGATATTTCTGATTTGTAAAAGAAGCAAAAGCTATTCAGCTTTTGAAAGCTGGTAGATTATTGGATCAGTAACCATATTACAGTGGCACGTAATAATTGTGAAGTTACTTCCTCACAAGACTTTCCCATATTTGCAAAGCCATGTCAGGAGGCCAGGCATTTGGTGCCAGGTTCCTAACCATGGTTTTTCCCACCAGCCTAGTGAGGGAGGAATTTTGTAAGCTTTTGGTCCCTTCACTCAACACACTCTTCATGTCAGATATCTCAGAGGGTGGGCTCTGAACTCCTGATTCCAAAGTAGCCATGATAACTTTGAAGGTCCCAATGAATATGTGTTAACGTTATAAAGGTAGTTTTCCCTAGCTCCTGAGGGTCCTATTGGTTCTGCTGTATTCTGGTTTTTAGTTGTGGAAGATACTACTGGGATTCCTTTCCTTACCCCCTGTCATGACTGTATGGATAAATGAATAAAATGTGATTCAAGATCCAAATCTGATTTCAAAGTATTTCTGTTTTCACACTGGATGGCAGCAAGTCAAAATGAGCAAGCAAAAATCTGCCTCTGGGTATTGCTGTGAATTTAGCAAGACCTGAGCCTGGCCTTTGTAGCATTTCTTCCAGTGCAGTATTCCCAACACAGGTCAAGCAAAAGTTTGCCCTTCCCCAAACTGTGCTCTGCTGGCAGCCAGTCATTACCAAGTAGACTGTAAGGCAACTGCAAATCCAGATTTCTGTGAAGCCAGCAGGGAAAGAGAGAAAGGAAAGGAGGGAAGGAAAGGAAAGGAAAGGAAAGGAAAAGGAAAGGAAAGGAAAAGGAAAGGAAAGGAAAGAAAGGAAAGGAAAGAAGGATAGAAAGGAAAGGAAAGGAAAGGAAGGAAAGGAAAGGAAAGGAAAGGAAAAGGAAAGGAAAGGAAAAGGAAAGGAAAGGAAAGGAAAGGAAAGAAAGGAAAGGAAAGGAAAGAAAGGAAAGGAAAGGAAAGGAAAGGAAAGGAAAGGAAAGGAAAGGAAAGGAAAGGAAAGGAAAGGAAAGGAAAGGAAAGGAAAGGAAGGGAAAGAGAAAGGAGACATTTCAAGCAGATCCATACCCAATAAATAGGACCCTGAGCAACATCTTGCTGGAGAAAATGGGGAAATGATCAGACGACACTTCCTAACTTCCTTGAGAAACAGTATAATGATGGATGTGTTTTCTTACAATTTTTGTAAGCTCATGCAGTAACTTCACAGGTTGCCCCCAGTGTTAGAAAAAGTCTGTCCTGTTCTGGAGTCCTCGTGCAGTCTCCAAAGCAGTTTACTGCTCTTGTTTAGTCTGGATTTCTGGTATCCACCTGAAAGCCAGTGCAAACAGTTTTCTAGGCTTTTAAGCTTCCCCTATGGAATCCAGCAGCAATGAACAGCTGCTCTCAGCTGAAGTAAAGTGACCATCAACTCAAGGCAGAGCAACTACCTTCATTGAAAAGATGATACAGTCTCTCAGTCTCTGTCACCTTAGAAAACTTACAACATACAGATCTGTAGCATTCTGAGGTTAAGCCAGCTTTTCTCACTGTACAGAGTTTCTGACTGCATTGGTATTTTGTTCATTCCTTCCCTTCCATTGAATAGTACCGTGATACGAAGCAGCATCATTAAAATTGTTTTGATCGCAAATGGTGAAAAATATTTTACAATAATGATGATCAGAGGGAAAACCAGAAAGAGTTACTCGGGGAAGAACATTAGCAAAAGTGCAAACTAGACAAACACTGTGGAGCTCCAGATTCTGGGCAAGGTTTCATTGATAGAATATCATTGCAAGTACCTGTTCTTCCCCTTTGAGGCATACAGGTGTGTAACAGATGCAAAAGGCCAGACTTTGTTTTGAAGTCAGTTTGTACACATGCAAAGTATTCCTTTCCACAGGTACAAGGCAGACAAAGATGCCCAGAAGACTGAAACTGTGAGACTATTTTATTACATCTCTCTCTATCTCTTTTCCACTATTTCACTCAGAATAAACATTCATGATTAGTCACTGAAAACTTATTTCAAGGACTGAAAAACACATATCTATGTCTAAGTGTTTAATATTATTTGATTTTTGGTTTTTTTCAGCATAAAGGTAGTTGTCTTCTCCTTTGGAAAAAACATGATAGTCATCCCTGACTGGTAGGAAGATGACATATGCAGTGAACTGCTCTTTCACAGTATGAAAATCAGTATTATTTTCTTACACTGGCCAGACAGTGTTTTTCATGTGGACACCTTTTATACTGACCTATTATGAATCTAGACAGGACTTTTATAGCTGCATTAAGAAAACTTGCATTTAAATGTACAGTCTTCAGTGTGAAATTTTTTTTTTTTTAGTCTTTATTCACACTAACCTTTTTAGGTAATTTGATATAATTTGAAATGACTAACAATGACTGATAATTGTAGGGGTAAAAATGTACCCTTAAAGAAAAGAACTTTGAGAGGTGAAGGGTAGAATCCTATATCCAGCTGTGTTGTCCAAATTGATATTAGTTTAATAACGTGTAAACTGTGCTAGAAAAATGTAATTGTCCTGCATTACAAGGGTACTCCTTTAACTGCACAGTTTATTCAAACGTATAATCTAAATAATTGAGTACCTATGCATACAATAGAACATTGCTTCATATGCAAACACTATTAAATAGACAGTTATATCCAAACAGATGGATAAAAAAGATGCCTGAATATAATTGGTTTGCTTTTGATTATTTCACAGATACAAATTTACTTAAAAAATAAATCTAGACAAGGTAGGGTTTGTTGTCAGACAAAATTCAGTGTGGGAAAGTGAAGCTGAGGGATTTGTGAGGCACTTAGGGGGACTGTTTTTTAATCTACTTCTCACCTTGCTGTTTAATAAGGGTAATATGAGAAAAGGAGCAGAGAAGCAGACTTATATCTGACCTACTCTTTATTTATTGCTTTGAAGGAGATACAAAAAAAGTTATCAGTCTTTATCATAAAGTTATGCCATATAAGCGTGCATGTGGATACAAAAATCTATAAGAGTGCATTTTAAATATTTGATTAAAGAGGTTAAGATTGGAAAATAGTAATAGGACAACCATAGTTTCAGAAGCTCTTGGTATCTTGAAAAGCACTTTAAAGTCTCAGAGTCTGCAATTGGTATTAGGTGCAATTGTGGCATTTCTCTGGAAACTTCACACTTGCAGAAAAGCCCTATAGAAGTCAGCAGTGCTGTGTGTGTATCAGAATCTTCAGGTAAATATGGACCTCTTGACATCCATTTCTGAAGACTGTGACTGTACAATTTCATGGATCACACTAAATTCTGGTCAGGTCTACTTTAATTTTTCTTAGACAAAGCCTTAGGAGAAGACTCAGACCAGTCAAATAAGAGCTACATGAAGAGACCACAATGAAGTTTCTGCTCTACAATATTTTAAAGTTTCAGAATTATGCTGTGTATGATTATACGTGTGGAATTACATACATACATATGTGTATCCATATGTAAAATATATAGATGTGTATATTATGAAAAGACATCATGCATAAACTCAACACAGTTCCCTAATAGACAAGGAAAAATAAAGAGCTTTTGTTTAAGACTAATCTGAGACACTTTACTGGTGTCAGAAGAGGTTGACTATTAATCCCCAAATGATTAGCCAATGTATCTAGAAGTCATCTTGAGACAGAATTTAGACTGCCTTCACTGGTGCCTAATTTACCCATTAGTAATGTGATGTTTTAGTTCAAGTGAGAATGAGCAATTCAGTCTACTTCGCATGTAGGGCTATTATACTCTTGTTCCCTAAAGTGAAGGAAGGGAAGTAATGCCAATGCCCAATTTAGGCACCTATGCTATGTGATTTGAATGCAGCCTTTAATCACTTACCAATAATTTGCATATATTGCCACTGTGGTCAAACGTCCAGATGATATTCTGTTAATAATTCCTTTTGTATCTCATATTGGTAATGATAAAATTAAGTCAAAAATTAAGTCTGTCTCAGTAAATCTTTTACAATTTGTCATTCCTTCCCCCGCCCCCCAACTTTATCTTCTTTCTTTTTAATTCAGAAAAGCTCTAGGTTTGGGGGTTGTTTTTTTTAAAAAAACTCTTTCAGCAAATGGAAATAAAGCGTTTCCACAGAATGCTGCCAACTTTGTAATAAGATTTAGTAGCTTGCCCGAGAGCTACTTGCAGTTCTAATATTGCAGTTCTAATAACAATTTTCTTTAAGTGTTCCGCTTTAGAAAATGTCTTCTTTGTTACTGAAGTTTCCATATGTACATATGGACTTTTTTTGAAAATATTCCTGGGATTTTATTACCATTAATCATTTCTGGGGGTGTATATAATTTATCTCACAAACCATCAGAATTCCCACAGGGTAAATTACTCTAGAGGTCTCTGTGCCCTCATACTGTATCAAATTGACCTGCTTCTTGTTTGCCATTTTTGTGTACTACATTGCTTATTTAACAAGAAACAGAATGATTGTGATTCTGAGAAGGTCCTTTGATAGTAGTTTTGACACTCTGCCTGAATAATGACCCTCATTATGGAGCCCATGACAGGCTCTGAAAGTACTGATTTATGAATACATCACAGGTTCAGCATTAGAGCTCCCCCTACTCACTCCTGATATAGGAGTAGATATAGATACAGTCTTCAGAAAGGGTGAAGATGAGATAATTGCATGATTATGACCATTCAAGTAATCACTTTTTCTGATTTAACAAAGAACTGTCAGTTAATTTCGATTGTCTCACAAGTTATTAGAAGCCTTTAGCAAAATGTTTGTTAGGAAAATCTATTTCTTGTAGAGTTGCCAGCCATATCTTAAAGGACAGTAAGGCAGAAGCTACATATAGTACTTTTTTTGCTAAGAAATGCTTTTCTATAGCAAACACTCATTAACTGTTGATATGATAATAGACTGTTAGAAGTAAGCTTAGCTAAGAGCTAGAAGTCTGTGTCCTAGCTAAAACAAATTATAAGACACTTTGTAAACACATTTTTGTGAGGATTCTTGTTGATTTATTGTTTCCTCCACAGCAGTTATTTAAATAAATGTAGCTAATTTAGATCGTTTGCTGCACTGTGTAATTTTGTTCTTTGTGTGATGGGGTTATATGTAAAAGCCTGAAGGAATCACATCCCCATTAATCTTTTTACAAGTGCAATAAATAAATAAAGAGACATGGTTTAATTTTGCTAGTTAGGAGATTTTAAAAGGCAGTGGTAGCACTCTGATTTCTTCCTGTTCTTGCTGCTCTCCATGTCCTTCTCTTGAAGACATAGTAAGTATTCTTACTTAGTGAGGTAATAGTTCGTGGTAGGAAAGTAGGGACATGGACTATTAAATATATCCTTGAAGACGAGTATTTGAAGACACACCTTAGAAGTGGTTTTTTCTCCCCTAAATGCTCATTATGGAATGTGTTTGCTCCCATCTACCCTGGAACACGGCTGAGT
The DNA here is from genome assembly GCF_028018845.1 of Melospiza georgiana. Classification (NCBI taxonomy): domain Eukaryota; kingdom Metazoa; phylum Chordata; class Aves; order Passeriformes; family Passerellidae; genus Melospiza; species Melospiza georgiana. The sequence continues at coordinate 56,062,693 of NC_080433.1, forward strand.
TTCCTGCTCAGAGACTTGAAAGCTGATGTCATGTGGGAGTTCCCATGCTTGCTCAGGACACAAGTGTGCCAGTGGAAAGAGCTCCCACGAGGCTGAGTGAGTCTTTGCCACCTCAGGTGTAGAGTTGGGTATCAACAATCCAGGCAGAATCAGAGAGAGGTCCACCCTGGGAAGAAGGGGTGGAAGCATGGATGAGGCTCGTGGCATGGGGCAGATTGGTTGGCAAAGGGAGGAGACCACTCCTCTGTAACCTCAAACCCTGCCTGGGGCAGCACCTGTTCATTTGCATACAGGGAAGTTAAACCAGAGCTGGAGGAGAGGAAGTGACTAATCTGAGTGTGCTGCATTGAAAATGCAGGCCAGACTAAGACAGCTGCACTAACATTCTGAATTAACCCTTAAAATATAAAGATTTTTGTTAGTGGTTAATGATGTTTGGATGCATGCAAACACACATGAAGGTACAGGGGCTGACAGGCTTCTGTACCTGAACCGGAAATAGATGAGGCTGCCTTCAGCTTTGTGTTTTTTAAAAGTGCCAGAAATTGGTTGGATCTGACAATCAATCCACTGAAATAAACAACAATGTAGAAGCAGCACATTATGTCATGAAACTGGGTCATCTGTGTTAACACCAGTGTCATTGCCATCTGTATGTAGAATACCTGATAAGTCCTCAGTAATCTCCTACTGTGTTTTATTCTTTGTTCACTCTGTCATTTCTATTCATGAGAAATTCTGGAAAAGGATATTTTCTTGGACGGTATTTTTATAGTTAATTGCTTGCTAAAAAAAATTCGATTATGATGCTCATCTGTGTCATTTGTGATGTTTCATTATTATTTGGAAAACTGTTGTCAAGAAGATCTAAGACTTTTTTGTTGACTATCTATTTCAAGGCCATCAAATTCACAAATAATTTTTGTAAACTTAGTTTGTTTTAAGACAGCGGCTTAATATACTGCTACCTGGTTAGCCTTGTTCAAATATTCTAGTGATTAAATATATCAAAATTTGTGTGCGCTTCAAAAGTAGTTCTGGTAAAATATTTTTTTTTTTTTAAACTTCGAATATCCTTTTCAAAGGTGGCAAAGATAATTCTTGACTTCTTTGCTCCCCTACTTGGTAAAGCTCGTACCAGAGTATTGTAGTTCTGTAAAAGTATTTCAGAGCATAACAAAACCTTCTAGACTTTAATAACTATACATGACTGATCTGTCCTCTCTGGCAAGGTTAACTGTTTCTTCCAAGGAGTTAAGTGGCATATAAACTATTGTTCACACCATTTGTGCTAACAGCCTAGCATGACCTCAAATACTGTAGTGGTCATACAAGGTATCCTGTACAATACATTTATCAACAAAGGTAAAAGGACCACAGGGGCAGTGCTGACTTTAAGTGTATTAGGGATCTATAAGGATAAATGCCTAACCTCACTTCACAGAAAAAAGTAATTACTGAACTATTGTTTCTATAGTGTTAATATTTTTTCATGGTTCTTAAGAAATATAAGCTATTTAGTTCTTAGGTTGACATCTGTACTGCATTATATTTTACACAATGCATCGAGACTAAAGGGTAGAGCAATCATATAACTGAGATCATTGTACTTTTACAAGAAATCATCAACAGAAATAAAGCATGGAAAAGGGAACAGATTGAATTCAGTAGTTATTTTTTAATAGATTTAAATGATCTAATTAACAATAGCCTGAACAGCAGAATTTTAGGTTTTTATTTTAAAATTGCATGCCCCATTTACAGTGTGTATAATCTTGCGTACTTATTCACACTTAATTTTCTTCCATCCATTAGCTCTTGGGTGCAGCAAACTCCCAGTCCTTGGACTCCCATCCACTTTGTAAGTGAATGCCCTACCTGAAAATAAGGTAAAATCCACTCAAGTAAAGAATCACCACCCTTGAACTTTTTAAGACAATTTAATTCACTACAGGAAGAAACAAATTTATCAAAATTCTTCGTTTGGAAATAACATTCTGGAAGACCATTCTTGAAGCTTGCCTAGGGAAAGCCCTCATATAGACATTTATGATTTGCAGGATATTTGAAAGCAGCAATTATTCTAATAGTCTTTAATAATCAATATTATCAGAACAATCAATGTCACCTGGCAGAGATTTTTACAAAGGTCATAGCCCCACGTTCCTTACTTCAGGAAAATGTCCTCAAAGCCGATTAAAAAGTTATAATAAAAATTTTAGAAGGAAACTAGCTAATAGGAGCTGGAGTCAAATTATTCTCTTTTAAGTTTGTGAGAAATCAAAGCAAATATTAATGCATGAATGTGTTGGACTGGCTCCTAAGGATGGCTACAAAGATGCTCAGAGGACTGGAGTACCTCTCCTATGAAAACAGGGCGAGAGATTTGGGGTTGATCAGCTTGGAGAAGAGAAGGCTCCATGGAGACCTAAGGGCAGCATTCCAGCACCTAAAGGGGTCTCCAAAAGAGCTGGAAGGGGACTTTTTACAAGGGCATGTCATTACATGGGGGAAGGCTTTAAAGGGCAGATTAGATATTGGGAAGAAGTTCCTCACTCTGAGGGTGGTGAGACACCGGAGCAGGTTGCCCAGGGAGGCTGTGGCTCTTCCATTCCTGGAAGTGTTCATTCCAGGCTGGATGGGGCTCTGAGCAATCTGGTCCAGGGGAAGGTATCCCTGTCTTTAGTAGGGGATTGGAAATAGCCGATCTTTAAGACCCCTTCCAACCCAAACCATTGGATGAATAATATTAGTTCTATTAATACTGGCTAAGAAAAACAGTCAAGGGTTTTGGTGGTGCAATTTCCAGGAGGGGTTAATACTACATGTATTAACAGGTGTGAGAAGCTCCAAACAAATAGTGTTAGGATGAATGAACATGAATCCCCAAAGGGAATTACCTGTTTCAACAGCAGTTGATTTGTGCATTGAAATTCATAGATAGAATTTTCTGTTTTTTGCAATGTTTTATCCATTGTAATGCTACTGTGGTGTTTTTTGTAATTCACCTAAGTAATCTTATCCTCTGCATGTCTAAAAATACCCCGAGTTTTTCTATGGATCATTTTTTCAAAACCAAAACTTTATTTATTGATTTTAATTATGTAACTTGTTAATTTCACAAAGTTCCTGTCTTACTACTATTATATCACATATAAATAGACATTCTGATATGTTCTTGCTTACATACAGACATATATATATATGTATATATATATCTACAGCCACACAGAGCTTTTATTCCAGGTACCCATTTCCCTTTTTATCTGTGCAAGACAGATCTTTTCTCTCTCTGTCTGCACCCAGAATCCCCTTTGTCTTCTCCCAGGACTTGGCCTCATGTGCCTACTGTCCCCTTCTGGGAATGGATACAGTGGGGCAATATATACTCTTAAAAAAAAAAAGAAAAAGAAATACTGTTACAGTTTTTGTTTTGTTTTTTTTTTTTTCGTGCCAATAAGAACATTTTGCTTTTTGCCACGTGTATATCATAGCATTGACATCTGCCCTCAGGGTGAGGTGTCCTTTACTCCACTTACAACAGTATCAAACATTTCAAATTATTGCCAGTTTCTCCCACTTAAGTAGGAACCTTTTACATTTTTCCTGTCTAACTGACATAATGATAACACGATGGCCAGATTTTTAGCCAGACTTCTGATTTTTGAATCCACCACCACGGAGGCATAACAGTATCATTAAGACATTGAACATCTGGACTGCCACAGTCATTGTTTGCTCTGTTCTTTATGTCACTATCACCATGTGCCATTATGAGGAGGACACAAATTTAAACCGTCAGAATGAGAGAGATGCACACAGGGTTTCTGCTATTTTCCCATAGTCAACATGGCATTTCTTTCTTTTTTTTTTTTTTTTTCCCCAATTACTTCTTCTCTTTAGGAAAAGGGAAAAATTTGAAATATGTTCTGCATTACATAGTGAAAACAATATTATTTAGTATTAGAATATATTTAGTTTGAGGCAGATGTTACTTACAAAAAGAACCCAATTATAACATGAATTTACTCAACTATGTGCAATGATTTCTTCACCAGCAGCCCACAAAATTCAAACAGCAACATGCAAGGCAAAAGTAAAATCATGGTGTACAATGAAGGTTGATATTATCCAATACCCCTCTTCATTTGAAAGAAAACAGACTCTAAAAATACTCATATGTGGCTGATAAAAGGCCATCTACATTATTAATTATCAAAACACACTGATATGACAATGAATATATTAAAAAACTAAAGAGAAAATCTTTATGAAATAAAATGTAGTCCTTCTCTTGGGATTACATTATTCAGCTTTTTTTAGGGCATAGCACAAGCTATTCTCTCTTCTTTGAATTCAAAAGCAGTTGAAATTGGACATTCAATGGTGTTGGATGATCATCACTTCAATTGCTCATATAAGGTTCTGTCTTTCTTCTGCCTGTCCTAACATTTGAGCTACACCTTGCTGCACTGCAGGTTTGTTTGGGACTTGTATGCCAAACTCTAGAATATATTTGCTCAGCATTACGGTTAGTTCCTTAGGATTTCTCCAATTCAGCCTCTGCCTTGACCTTTCATTGCCTTTTGTGCTAATTTTGCTGTTGGCTGCTGAAGAGTCAGACAGCCTGTTTTTCCTTCATAGATGCCATTGATGCCATCTTACAGAGAGGCACAATTAAAAAACCTCTAAACTTTCAGATACTAAACTTTCTAAATTTTCCCAAAATGCCTCTGGAGCCCTAATAATTATCTGCTGAAGAAAACTGAAAGCACTCATTAAATAGTTAGGGGAATTATTTTAAGAATTTTTCTTTTCATCCACCAAAAAACATAAATGATATTTCCAAAATATTCTTTAAAAATGGATTACACAATACTGTTCTCATAATTTATTCTCTGCATAACTTTTCATTGTGTACACATTATTGTTATTGACACCAATTCTAAAGCTCTTTAAAAAAAGAAATTAAACAGTGAATCAATAAAAAATTAGCTATTTACTGTAGATTATTACTTTATCATTCTCATAATTACAATAATGGTAGCTGATGGAAATTCTATTTATGTGAATCATTTTATACTTGTTATTTATTATTATTAATGTTACCATTATTATCTTCTTACCCTTCAGTTCACAAGATGTATCTTCTCAGTGAATTTTAATTTCAATATCTTGCTATTATACTGTACATAATCCTATCAAAGACTGTCCTTCATGCAACATTTTCAGTGATATATTATCACAGAGACCATTAATGAATGAGCTTCATATCTTACTAATACTGTTTTAGATACTATTTTTATTAATTTTCTAAGCTGTAATTCTTCATACAGTACCTATGTCTGTCTTCCATTAAAGTTGTGTTTTTGATTTTAACATGAGGATTTCAAAGGCAGGCATTAACTTTGTCTTTAAAAATACATTTCTTTTCATAGATTCTAAATGATGATATTATAACGTGCTTTTTTCCTTCAGATGTTTTTACAAATTTATTTTCATATTTTTCCCCAGTTTTATTTTTTATCAGATTCCTGTTACTAATAAAATATTTTTTTTACAAATTATGTTTCTTATAGCATGCCATATGGATGGAAAAAATATAACTGAAGAAATTGCAGTTTTTCTTCTGAGTTGTGAATTATTATAATGAAAGGGAGATAAATATTTATCAGTTTCTAAGCATATGTTACAAGTGATGAAAATAACACTACATATTGTAAGTTTCTATTAACTAATTTCTCAAATAAATGCCAAATTTATTTATAAGGGAATGCTATTATGATCAATTTGCTCATTTTCCTGTTTTTTTCTTTGTTCTTATGGTTTGATGTTCAGATTACTGGAAAAAATGCCATTACACATCAGTATATGATATTCACCTCTTCAAATATTTTAAATATGATGAGTTCAGTTCACTGCACTGTCAAAGATGAAAAATAACTTTGGTTTAGAATATCAATTTAAGGGCACAATATCCTTATTGGCATTTTGAGACCTGATTTCTCTCATACTGTTGTTTAATCTTTTTTGCATATATTAGAGCATTGTGATGGTATAGGATTGGTGGCCAATATTAGAAGGTCTTTAAAGCTGCAGGATGGATAGAAAATGTAAATAAGTCTTACAGACTTTCTGAAGATTATTAAATATACATGTACTTTGCAGTTTAGATTAATAGCCATGGAAGGAAGCACCATTGCAGTAACATAAACCTATGATATATTTAGCAAACAGGGTGCCATTGTGCATAAACAAAACACAGTCCTGTGACTATTTTGTAAATACATACATCAATAATCATTGTACTGACCATATTATATTTGCCTAATTTTTAAGTGAATCACACTACAATAAAATTCAAAATCTTAAAAATAGTGGCTTACTGCAGACAGTCGTATAAAACTTCATTTACATAGCAATGTGTAAATGTGAAAAATCTAGAAATACACATTAAAAATTGTGTACTACTTATTTTAGCAAAGCTTTTTCCTGTGAAAAGCATATGAATACACATGAACATTTCTTTGGCTGTTATAGCAAACTCATAGTTATGTGAGATTCATTTTTTTAACATCTGACTTTTTCCAATGGCACTTCTACAGCCTTTCAGGTTTAAATGTTTCTATTGATTTTTATGTCTGGATTTATTGTGCACATATAAGCATCAGACTAGAGCAGTTTGTCTCATATCTTAGGCAAAGCAATGTGATGTACAAAAGCCAGATGATTTTACTTCAGCTAACACATAAAAGAGAAGGTGTACACTGATGGACCAGTTCATCATGGTGCTTAAGCACATGCCTAAATGTAGGCATGAACTGCAATGTGCTTAAAGCACATCAAGTGCTTGAGTCCTGGATGAGCCAAGGCTTTAATTCAGTTTATATCATTTTGGAATCCATGTATTTTATGTACTTAGTTTTCAGTATTTACCATTTGGTTAGGCATTCCTAATGGATTTCTTCTCCTCACAGCATACATAGCTCTACCCTTTGTGCTTAAGTATGACTAATTTAGCTGAGGCTTGTAATGCTGATAAGATACAGGCATTGCATCTTTATTAAGATAGTGACTTGGCAAAGCATTGAAATGTGTGTTTTACTTCAGGAAACTGTAGAAAATCAACTCTATAGAAGTTAACAGGGTTAACATTCTTAAAGTTAAGCACACGCTTACATGTTTTGCTGGAGTGGGGCCAAGGGTACCAGTTCAGCAAAACATTTAAGTGCGTGCTTACATCCCTTTGATGTTAATGGGATTTAAGCTTGAAGATTTACATATATGCTACAGGATTCACTGAACAGAGATACAGGGATGATTTGAAGCCTCAGATTGAAACATTCAGTGTGGAGCCATCTCCTAGTGATTTCCAGCAGATGTGGGGGAAATCCCTAGAGACGTTTGGAAACTTCCCATTTTATTAATCTGGTTTTATGTGCAAATATGTACTATCACCCTAGATCCAATACACTTTGCCTGTGTTTCCTGCCTGGAATTCAGGTTGCTATTCTTATTATCTGTTTTTTTCCTCTCTGGTCGTTGGGGCTTCATCCTGTCCTAAAACTGTGGTCAGAATGCGTGGAATTGCTCTCCCTTTGGAGGTGCATTCTTCCCTTGATGGACTGCGAAGGGAGCCTAAATTAGATACAGGCATGTTAGCTAAATTCAGCTGATGTAAATTGTACCCTCAGTAACTAACCTTATCTCTGGAATCCAATTTGAGTGTTTTAACTTCTTTATTTTTTTCTCCAGGATACCATTAAAATTACATTTGAGACTCCACAAGGAGCTTCATAAGAAACATTACAGAGATTATCATCTACTCTGAATATACAGTGCTCATACACTCTGAATATACAGCAGTTACAGTATCTGAAACATGTTTCTGTTGTGCTCCCAAAGGAAAAATTACCATGGACAATATTTACTAAATATGTCATTTTTCAGCAAAGACATGTTTCTTCTTCTTTTTTTTTTTCCCCTTAAATCTAGGAGTTTTGGTCTGAGAAAAACAGCAGCTTTCTTTTCAGTGTTTATGGAGTAAAATTGTATCTGTCAGGGATGAAAATACCATAATTAAGTCTTCTTATAATTTATTCATTGCTTTATGGATCTAAAGTCTTCCAAGGAATGTCACAAATCCACAAAAATTTTTTGAACACAGCATTTAGCAACTTGATTTCTGATGTAGTTGACAGATTCAGATAAACACGTTCAGTTAGCGTATACGTAGGTGGCATTTGTTCTTCCTTTCATGGGTGACACTGAGCTTTTCTGAGAGTGAGAAACATTTAAATTGCAGCACCAGCTTCACAGTCACTATAAATTGGGTGAAGTTTTGCAACTTCAACAGTGGGTTCTACAGTATTCTTCAATGTGAATATTGAGAATGGCTGTGTATTTAGGAATTGAACTTGATGATTCTAATGGATCCTTCCAGCTTGAGATGTTCTATGATTAGTATTAGATTCAGTATTGGTTTTGGCAATACATTACTGCATCTAACTTCAAGGTGCTCCCAAGATCTTCCCAAAGATTCCTATCTCCCTTAATCTGCATTAGTTCTACTTTTCCCTGACTCTTTTTTAACCATTATTTATTGCATAAACATTGTTTAATAGGGGGAAATCAACGAAGGTTGATGTTTGAACATTAAGCCACTGCTGACATTCTTCCTGTCACCTCTTTAATTCATAGCGCAGGAATTTTTCTTGTTCCGATTACATGTTTTGCAATTCTCATAGCAGACTTTCTTTACTATTAAACTCTGTCTTCCATGAGGAAAAAAGAGAAAGTAGCAAATTCCTTTCAATTATACCAAGTCAAAAAGGACAATTGGCATTTCATAGGTGTTTTAGCCAATAGTCAAAATTATTTTAGGAAATTGTGCGTGTTCAATATAATTTAAAACCTAGACAGAGCTTGCTGAGCGTGATCCGTTTATTGAAGAAGTTGCACCCCTTAGGAAAGGGTACAGTGGAGGAGCAGCTGAGGGAACACCTCAGCTTGTATTCGAGCCCTGGCCTCAGCGTGTGCCAAGGGGAAGGATCCAGCTGTTATTAAAATCCAGATCACAGGATAACTTGGCCCCATGAAATGGTAATAATGACACAGAGCAGAGTGTGCTCAGGCTCAAGGGCTCTGCAACTTCTGTTTTGTTGTTTGCTCCTGAACACCAAAGAACCGACCAAATATCCCTTTACATCTTGATTCTGCTCCTATTAAAGGCAACATAACCCCTGTTGCCCTAAGCAGGACTGGGTCTTTATAACCAGAACCTTTTATGTATCTGATAGAACGGTGTCCTCTGTGTCAGTTCTGTTCAATGTGCTTCGTAACTCCATCTCTTTGCCTTCACGTTTGGTGCTGCGTGAAATTCAATTGTGCCAGGTGTTTCAGCAGTGCTTTACTGATGTGGTTTTCCCCTTGAAATTAATGTCTTTATAATCACACACATTTAGAGATTAAAGAGGCATTTGATGAAGTACAATGGACTAAGTTCACTTCTGGCTTTAATGTCATATTCTTACCTTAAGTACAAATATTTTATGTTGTCTTTCCTTATGTCAGTGATTTTTAATGTCTCCATAAAATGACTTGTTCTATGAGTTGCACACTCATATTTGTTTTCAGTTAACTCTACTTGTATATCCCTCAGGAACAGAATTACAGTCATGGAAGCTGATGCAGTGAATTTGGTCGTTTATAAGTAGGAAATACTTAGATTTTGGGGCATGTGCAGCCTTTCATGTACAAAGTTCTCATTTTAATATACCTCAGGCTACTGGCTTTACGATTTACAGTTAATTAGGATTCTGATTTGAGTTGAAAATTCCAATACCTATATGCTTTTGTACATGCATTTCAGATCATGCTGGCTGAAGCAAATAACTGTGACTGTAGTCAATAAATGAATGTATACCACAGGGAGCAACCCTTCCCCCACCCTCCTCTGACAACCTGGAAGAAAATCCTACTGTGTTCCCAGTTCACAGCAATATCATCCTGACATCACTGTGTGATAGCTAGATTTCCTTGCCTATCAGTTAACAAAATCCCAATACCATATTCTTACTCTTTGCAAAGTCTCAAAATCCCTAATGTATCCCATATTTGCTCTCACTGCTTTTCACGTTCAAATTGAAGTCTTCAGATAACTGAGTTCTAATCTGCACCTAGTATATGCAATTTTTATTAGCATCAGTCCTCACTGCATAAATGGGTGCAAGGGTAAGTAAGATAAATTCCAAAACACTAACACTGGAAAGAAACTAATAAGACATAAAATTCAGGAATTTAGAGTTTGAACTAATCAGTGAGTTTTTGTATATATTGATATTTAAAATAATGCTTGTATATATTAAAATTTGGTAATTTAATGTCATTTTACTAGACTTTTTAAAGTTCTGATCTTTTAAATAGCTTTTTATTTCCTTTGTATTGAACTTCACTTGAACACAACAAAAAACTTTCATAAAGCCTCTTCTTTCTTAGTTTTGTCATTTTTCTTTGTTGAAGAGTAAATATATTGTCAGTAAGTAACTCATGTAGCAAAAAAAAATCCCAATTACCTTAAAACATTAATCTCAGAACTTCTCAGTTAGTACATAATCTTAATTTTGAAGCTACTCCTTAGGATGTCTGTCCCAGACTGAGCTGGGACCATATAGCTTGAACTTGGTACAGCAGGAGACAGCCAAGATGTAACACCAGGACACAGCCCAGAGAGCTCCCTGTGTTTCTCATGACCGCAGAAGGAATATAAATGGCAGAAAAGGCAACATCTACTCATGGAACAGACTCCTCAAAGTGAGCATTTGTCATCTCTCAGGTCCCATTCCCCATGGATGTGACAACGAGAGTATATTCAGAGTTGAGCAAAGAATACAACAGAGTTTTAGCTCTTTTTGTACTACAACCATGCTGCCATAGATAACTGCATGCTTGCTTATTGCTAGAACCAGGCTTAAAAACATTTATCATGAGAGTCAGAATTTACGATGGCACAGAATTTCTACTGGAAGAGGGTTATATTTTGCACAACCCACAGTAAACATTTACTCCTTTTTTATCACGACAAAACATTATTTCTTAAGTTCCTCAGTGATAGTAGCAGCATAATTCTTCAGAAGAGGTGGTCTAACACCTGTACATCTACAAATGAGCTGTTGTCATAGAGGCAGGACAAAGCATATTTTGCAGAGCAAAAAATGGAAGACGAAAAGATGTAATGGGAGCGCTGAAATTAAAAAAATCCAGCAAGGATATTTAGAAGCTTGCATCATTTCAGCAGCACAAATATGGATAAATGCAACTGATATGAAATCTTTATGCTGACATGCCTTACTACAGAATGAGATGTCCACTTTAGTACATAAGATAATAGAAAATCAGTGTAATTCTATCCAGATTATAGCAATTTATGCCTGTTGAAATTTTTTTAGTATCAGGATGATGAAAGTGTGTAAGTTCTCCTGCCAAGATTAGGCTCCTACTGCTCTATACTCCATAAACCCTTAAGAAGCACCCATCTATGCCCTACAAAAATACCTGTCCAAACTGTAAACTTTTAAAATGGAATTACTAAATGAATAAACTACTTGTGGATAGTTTATTCTGCAGAATAGGAGTTTATATCTGCAGAATTACAGATTTAATATACAAGATAGAAAAAATACAGAAAGACTAGCAAGAGAACTCATGGGCATTGCCCAGGGTCTCCTGTCACATTAGTAACAGAGTAGGAAATGAAATTTAATACAGGATCTTTTCTTATGTCCCCATTCGCAAATCATGTCTACAAAGGTCAATAAAAGAGATACACACTAAAAAACAGCTGAATCAGAGCTAGATGTTCTCCTATCCAAGTGGCATTTTATATATTGGTAAATGAGTACCTTTACAGAAGCCAAGAGAGCTGGATCTGCTGCTTTCAAATCAGGATGGCTATGAATGTGTTGAGACAAGTGTGAAAGACAGAAACAAAAGGAAAAAACCATATAAGCAAGCTGAAGTTCCTTTTGAAAGTCAATTTAGTTTGAATAAAAGGTATTTTTAAAATGATCTGTTCTTTAATGGTAGAGAAAAACTACAGTAATTCCCAAAGTAGCAATGGTTAAAGCCAAAGCTTGAGGTTAGCAAAGAAGGGGAGTGCAGCTACTGTTAAAGCACAATTTTTCAGTCCATGATTTTATCCCCATCTTTGCCACAAACCTATTGTGCATTGGCAAGAATATAATTTACTTCACAATGGGTAAGTATTATTCTATACATTAAAAAAAAAGAAGCATATAGAAGTTAAATACATTTCATAAAGCTATTTCCAAGTGAGATTTCCTCCATTCTTGACTATGCATCTTGAACTACCTGTTGTTCAATATTCAGAATTTGGTGTTCCAGCAGTGCCTTTTGAAGATTAACCCTCAACTTTAATGTGCCTCCATTTATTCAAAAACTAACTTGCAAAAGATACTGCAAGTCTACTACCAAGATCTACTACCAACACATTTTGTGTATTCTTTCCATTCTCCAAACAGGTTTGAAAGAAAAGACTTGCTGGGAAAAAAAGTGGAAACCAAACAAAAGCCTCTGTTTTTTTTGAGCTTAACAAACAAATAATTGGATGCAAAATTTTCTCCCTGGCATCCCATCTAACGAGTCATTAATACAGGATGCACTGTGAGCCAGATAGCTTTTACAATGCCCTGTGTGCTCTCACTGGAAAAGGCAGTGGCAATCTCAATATCTAAAACCCTGTTCCATAATATGTGCTTTAGTTCACATATGTGAAACACTCAGGATAGGTTGTGTAAAATAGCAGTGTGCAAAATAGGTCAGATGAATTGTGCTCTAAAAGTGCCCATTCCTCTCCATTAGCTATAAATAGATCCGGAGATCCCCTATTCAGATATGACCATCAGCCCTTTATGTCTTTAAAATTAAGTCAAGGAAGCTCCACCACAAAGGACAGGGTCACTTACAGCTCCAGAGGACTACAAATCCTTATATTCCTACTAAGAATATCTATAAAATAATTTTTTTTTTAATTTTTGTTGTTGCATATACCACAAGTCTGGTGCACCAGAGCTGTAGACTGAGAAAGAGATCCTTGCACATGTGAGGGTTACTGTGGGCCCCAGGGATGGCTGGCAGCCCTTGCAGGCCATGGTCATCACTCAGAGGGAGAAACTTGGTCAGCTTTGATAAGCATGTATTTCAGCAGCAACCAGGACCAAAACTGCTGCAGTTTCTGGTGTCACCAGGGCATTACTCCTGCAGTTTGCAGCATAGTTTTTGGCATGTTAACATACTAAACACCATTGATCCACATTTGATGCAGTAGCAACACAAAATTGACTTGCATACAGGAGAAGATGCATAGACCATCTTCACTGCAACAGCCTGTCCATCACCTGGAGCTTTTCCTTGTACCACACGATTTGAAGGGCCTTGATATATGCTCACCTGGAGTCTTTTGAAGATCACTCTCTAATTAATATGACAGCAAAAGCACGTTAGAGCACTTTGGTTCTTTCCTGAAGGATTACTGGAGATATATATGCAAGGTAGTACAAGCAAATACAGTGGGTGGTGGTGTGGAGCAAACATTTCTCACTGCTGGGAAGATGGGCAAGGCACACAGGTCAGGGTGTGGGTGCTTCGAACTGGCACTGCTAACTCAACAAGGAAAAGTGCCTGGAGCCCCAGATCTAATGCACTCCAGTCACACTCAGCCAGGTCTAGTAATTCCATGAACGATTGTATGAAACTGAGAAAAACCTAAGATTTCCTGCCCTTGTGGCTCCTTCCAATATTCAGAGGATCATGAAATGTTTAGGGTTGAAAGGAGGCTCTGGAGATCATGTAGTCAAACCCCCCCGCTAAAGCAGGTTCACCCAGAACAGGTTGCACAGGATCAGATTCAGGAGTGTTTCGAATATCTCCAGAGAAGGAAGCTTCACAACCACTCTGAGCAGTCTTTTACACTCTTCTGTCTCCTTCAAAGCAAAGAAGTATTTCCTCACATTTAGATGGAACTTGCTGTATTTCAGTGTGTGACTACTGCCATTTGCCCTGTTGCTTGGTACCACCAAAAGGAGACTGGCCCATTCTCTTGACACCCACCTTGCGGATCCTTGTGTGCATTGATGAGATCTGCTCTCTGTGTTCTCTTCTTGATGCTGAAGAGGCCCAACTCCCTCATCCTTTCCCCACAAGAGAGATGATCCTGTCCCCTAATCATCTTCATAGAAGATTCATGTTTTTGTTAAAGAGGTAAGTTCTGTTTTCCAGCTTAAATGTGTTTTTGACCAATTTATACCTAATTGTTTCAATCATACTGATTAAATAAAGTTGCCTAGGTATGTAGTAGCATGCAGAAATATGCATTAGTCATTGGTCATCGTGTTTAAACTCAATTCTCAACTATTAACTGGGTGAATTCCAATAGGCCTAATTTCATGCTGATTTATGCTATAGAGAGTATCCTTAAGTAACCAAGAGGGAGGAATTTTGGCAAAGACACATCAGCAGGATCATACTCTCTGGATTTGGCTAGCTTTCTAAGACAGCAAGTTGCTATCCCATTTTTTTGTTGTTGTTGTTTTTCTGAAAGGATTTCAGTTGTCCCTACTGGCAGATTTTAATGGTCAACACCCCTATTAATATTGTCCCACACACCAAGCCAGTGACTATAATTATTTTAATATCATCACCACTCAGGCTAGGTTTATTCTAGTAGTACAAGATATGGGGCGTAGAAACCTCATTGTATACAGGAATCCTTTGGAATGTGTTTGGTAATGATTTTTTTCCACAATGGCATAAAGAATTTGGAGGAAGGATACCAGTATAAGTAGATATGCTCCTCCATAACAAACACACATTTTGTCCATTCTAATTACTTAGAGAGCATAATTATACCACTGTTTCCTGCAATCACAAGGAAATGTATGGTATATTAGTTGCTTTATAAATTTGAAACAAACTGATACTGCACTTTTTTTGCTCATTATCAATTCCATAACTTACTAGCAGGCTTTTGAAGGCCGACATGAAGGTGTTTATCCACACAGGAGGTAGGAGAAACAATAAGAGATATACCTCAGTAATTTCAGCTGGAATTAAGGTCAGAATTGGGTAGAGATATCTTATTGACTGTAATTCAGGAATTTTCTGGAGATGGTTAATTATATAAAAATGCATCATTTCAATATATGAGGCCTTATTTGAAGCCCATCACAATCAATAGAAAGATTTGGCTTTTGTTCAAGCTTTTAAACTGGAGAAAAGTCTGTGATATATGACCCACTGTAGTATTTTCACAAAGTTATTTAACTGATAATGGCCTTTTCCATTAAACTATTTCTTTGAAGAAACAATAGCTTGTTTTATTGTGATCCTTTCTCCCTGTACATAATTTTTGTTAACCAAGTGTTAATTTCATACTAAGGTCTGGATGGAAAACTGCTTTCATAAACTGCTATACCTTATGCATTTGAAAGCCCATTGAGTAGATGATGCTAAGAGTCTTTGGTCAAGGAATTGAGCTCATCTCCTTTAACCAATTTATTTAAAGCCATGCCCTCAGCAGTAGCTGCTCACATCATGCTTTCCTGTGGAGCAGAATATTGCCAATAATTCGTAACAGAAATATGAGATTGCCTAAGAAAGCACATTTGTCACTGGGTGAGAGCTAAGCATCTACCACTAAAACACCAGTGTGGTTAACAGAAATTAAAGCAAATAAATGAAAAACCTCATGTTAACATTTAGGTCTCCTTTAAGTTACCATTGCAGTCATGTTCACATCTTCATAAAAGGGAAGTATAATTGGAGAGCAATTCTCAAATCCTAAAAGGGTAAAAAGATGTGGTTTGTTTATCATGAAAGACTGCTATTCCAACCACTAATCTTTCTGTCCTAGGAAGTGTCTTATTCTCTTTTCTGTGTTGGAAAGCTGCCTAACAAATGTATTTTCCAAGACAATGAAGGAAGCAGACCTCTATTCTTTCTTATCAATTTAATCTCTTTCATTCAGCTGACAATAATGTCCTCTTGTAGGCTAGGTCTCTTTCCACATGAATTACTAAGTGACAAGTTACTTTTGCTTTTGCCTTTGTTTTTTTTTTCCCCATACCAGAATCTTAAAATGTAATAAAAAGGATTATTGGTATACACATTGTTTTTAACTATAAGAACACCTAAAAGAGACAAAAGTATTCAGGGCTCTACTATTGTAAAACTTGCAGACACCGTTATTGCAATCATAATTATTCCTGGCATTTTATCATTCGGTACTGTCATACTCCTTTTAATTAAAAAAATTATTCAAAGTAGACTACAGAGAAATCTGGTACCTGTTGGCTTCTCTGTAACAAATTCATGTCTGAACCCTGATTAAGTCAGAAAGAATTTAAGATTTTGTCACTGAGACGAATTAATTACAAATCCTATATTGACCTCTGCCTCAGTTTCTCCCTCTGTTACGTACCCATTGTTTTGTAAAACTGGCTTTTTCAAGCACAATTTTTATGCAGGAAAATGTTGTCAATTTTTTAAATACTGTCCAGATAAGTCATCTTGGTAAAAAAAAAAAGTCTAACTACTAAAAACAAAATGTGGCTAAGCATATTCCTTATACCTATTTAACATTATACCTATATAACCTTATTCTTTTCATCACTAGGAAATGTGAGAAAAAGAAAATGGAAAATAGCCCTTTATAAGCAACAAATATCTTTAGTATTAAAGACATAAAAAATCATTATGACATAGAAATAATTTCATGACCTTCATAAAGGAAAACATTCTTCCCCCTCTGCTCACCACCAGTCCCCAAAACAAATTCTGATTATGCAAAACTCAAATTTGGCAATGGAAGTATTTTTCTTTGATTTTGAAGTTGATTCAGAAATTACGTGGAGTGAAAAAGGTGTATCTCCCTCTAACCAGAGATAGACTCAGAAAGGACAGCAATATTGACATTTTTAGTTAGAAATAATTTCTTGGGGAAAAAAACCCAAAAATTCAGAGCATGCATAGTGCATGCAATATCAGCTTCCTGAATTCATGGTTGTGTGTTCATCTGGAATTTTGTCTGCTAGACAACATGATAACCCTGACGAGGCACAAGTGCCAAGAAGAACACACTGACACTGTCCACACACAAAGCACCACTTTTCCTGCAGAGATGTTTACCTCTGGTACTGTCAGTCCTGTCTAGATGAGGAGGGAACCCAGGCTGTATCCATCATGGGCAACATCAGGGAGCCAAAGGATGCTCCCTTTCCCTTCCATGCCCGGGGTAAACTGTTGTTTGAAGAACAGTTTATACTTTGGTGCATATTAGAAGAGCCTTGCCCTACTTACACTGGTTACACGAGGAAGAAGTTTTTATTAAGACAAGAATAAAGAAAAAGTGAAATAACATAGCATCATACTGAGTCTTACAGCAAATACACAAGGACGGGGCAAATTATCATCAGTCAGAGTCTGGGTTTTCCATTTCAATGAACTATGTTAGAAAGCATAAAGTGTTCATATTTACGTAAGTTAGTTAGCAGATTGTTGTCAGAAAAGATGAATAAGGCTTTCTAGAGGCTTTCTGAGCCATAATTCTATTTTCTGTTTTGAGGGGGAAAAAAAAAGTTAAAGAAGAAAGTAGATTAGTAATTTGCTCTTACTTGCCATTTGCCTGCATCAAAACTCTGGGGTATTGCCTGCCTTTTGATTCAGCTGTTCCCTTGGCATGAGAATACACTGAGACAAATAGGAAATATAATAAGAATCATGCTTCCTTGTGGTATTTCCAATTGGAAATAGCACAAGGAAAAAATGCTTTATCATTTTATTCCTAAACAGAAATAATCTAAGAAAGCTTGTTCCTCACAACACTCCCTGACTGATTAAATAGGTGATGCATGTCAGGGGAACATTTTTCAATAAGCTTCACTGGGGTGGGAAGTGTTTCAGCTGTCATGGTAGCTCACTGCTCCTCTGGAGGAATAGGTGGTACACCTGAGAAACAACCAGAATTCACATTTGAGACAAACCATACAAAGTAAAGTAAACCTAATGACCCAAGGTCTCAGGGATCTACTTCAGAAAATTGTCATGGTGCCATCAGAGAGAGTGTATTAGAGACTAGAATTGAAGAGTCAAAGAGGCAGATTTCCTGCAGCTACTGTGTCTATAGCTATAAGTATTGTTGAAAATCAGGGCTGATTCTCTTTTCACACAAGCTTTATTCAGTGTATCTATTGATCTGCTTGGTGTAAGAGAAAAGCAACAGTCTTATTTCCCTTCCTTGAGAAAAGGAAATTTCTCAAATATATACATTCAAGTTATATACCAATATAAACCAGGAAGAAAAATCATAGCATCCACATTTATAATGGGATTTAAATTCATGAAAACAGCCCAAGAGCCAGTCTAGTTTGGAAAACAATCTGTTACATCCCATTGACTCTGATAAGGGGTTGTTTTCTTTTACTACTGATATTTGGGAACTGAGCTAGGATACTCATATTGAAAATCCTGAAATATTGATTTGCTTTCTTTTGTATCCATCTGCCTTTCTCTTGTCTCTGCTTCAGCAGAGTCCAGATAAAAAGCAGCTTGCAGTAATTGTTTTGGAGGGTGTTTACACAAGTTCTGCTAGGCAAATCAAGTAAGCCTGTTTTCAGTGTTATCCTAATGATAAAGTTTGGGTTGTTCCCAGTATCATTTTGAACCCCACCTTTCACTACCTCTCACTTGCTCTGGAACACAGTGAAAATTAGGGAAATGCAGAGGAAGTTGCAGGGTTCTGGGGTTTTTTATTGGCTCTGGTAGCACTCAGGACATCTCCAAACCCACTCTAACTCCCTCCACTGCCACAGGGCAGAAATTAATGGAGTTAGGTTCTACCAGACCTCCACGACAGTTCCCTGGTAATATATCTTTTACTACATCACATGTTTTATCTTGATATCTTTAGCAAATTAGGATAATTTTGCTTTAGATAAACAAGTGCAATATTTAACCTTCTCAGTGCTGTGAATTAAACCTTTCCCAAACTTTTTTGTGTATCTTAACTGCTACTGTCCAGCTTCAGAAATATTTGATTGTCCTTTAACTCACAAATTTCTAGAATTCACATGAAAGGTTTTTAGATACAACATTTAAAAGAGCCACCAAAGTAAATAAATGAAAATAAAGGGGAAATAAAGGTGGCCCCAAAGCCCTCCATAAAATCATCAAAATGTCATCTTTAAGCATTAAAAAGCATAGGAAGAATGTTTTATAATACAAGTATGTGACAAAGAGCTTTATTTTTCTGCCTTCTTGGTTTTACAAAATTTGTGCTGCTGATTTTGACCTAGAAATACAAAAACAATAAGCTCTGGGAATTGCCTCCATGGCATTAAATGTGCTGTTGTTTGTTAAGTTTTCTGACAAGGAATACATGTAATTTTGGAAAAATAAAAAGTTTGAAATTGTCTATTTCATTTCTTTCCTTTGTGTGAACGCCCTTATGAACTCCAAAAAATTGTAAGCTTCACTCTTTATGTTCCCAAAACTGGTTTCCACCACATCACATTGTCTACTTAAGCAGAGCCAGGGAGGCAAAATGCTGCAGATGCTCTGGGTAGAAACTCCATGGTCAGCAGTGTCTGCTCTGCTATGTCTGATTTGTATCATCAGACAACTCCAGAGGGGCTTTACAGTGTGAGGGGTTGGCCTCTGAAAGATTTTGTTATGGAATCTTTTTGCTGGATTAAGTTTGCCTTAGTGGGTACTGCGTCACATTGTATTTCATCACCACACAGGAGTGAAAAAAACAAGAGGCACTTTAAGGTTGCTTCAGAGCAGAAGGTTTTGCAAGGCAGAAATAAATGCAACTGGTATCTGCCCTGCCCAGCGCTTGTCAGAATGTAAGTTCTCTGGGGGTACACAGCAGCTACATGTTGAGGGCCAACCCTGTTGAGCCTTCTGCACCTGGCAAGATGCCCCTTAATCAGAAGTGCCAGAAGCCCCATTCAGACACAGCACAAAAGAAAGGCTGTGTGATTTTTTTATCTTATATTGCTAATAGGGTCTTGCCTTTCAAGCATCTCTGATACACTTTGTTAACAAAAATTCCAGAAGAACTTCTAGAGAAACAGTTTGCACAGATAAAGCTCAATCTCAAGATCCTGTGTTTGCAAGCTGTGCAAATCAAAAGTTTTCTAAAGAATAGCTCCTTTGTAATATGCACTGCAAGTATCAACCAGGCTCTTTAAACAGTCTCAGCAGCCCCACCAGCAGGATGCCCAACCCTGCTGACTGATCTTCCAGAGCAAACAGATGTTTTAAGATACTCAGATTTATTATGCTTTGAAAAGCTTATTAGAAGAAGCAAACGAAATGTTAAATTTTTACAATCCAGTATGTAATCATATACAAGTGCATTAGAACCAACTTCTCCCCCTCCACACCCAATTTCATCACTGGAATGGAAATTACGGTGTTAGCACTTGGGAGAGGGAGATGCATCTGCATGCAATGAGAGGAAGAGATCACATAATGGTTTGTAAGGCATATCAGATTTATTCTGTGAGGTAGATAAAGGTCTTTAAAAGGTCTTACTCCACTTGTGGAATGAATTTCTTATCATGTATAAATTGTGTGTAAAACATTTCTTTTTCCAGGTTGTGGTTTGTTTTCTGAGAGGGAAGAGAGAAGCTAAATATTTCCACTCCTGTATAATAGAAAATCCTCTGATTTCAAAAAGATCACACCCTGAGTGGTTAGTTAATACTGGAAACATAAAAAGGTACACTGTTCTGAAAGATCGTTTTATTCCAGCTTTTCTAACCAGAAACAGAGTGAATAATTTTGCAATATAAGAATAGCCAAAGAATACAGGCAATTTTTAGAGGAGAGTAAGTGTAATTTTGGGAATCAAACTTAAAACAAATTTTAAAATGTTAAAAATTATATCAAAAGAACAGAAACAAGCCTCAGAAGCTGTTTTGAGTTGGTTCACAAGTATATTTCCTTTGCTAAAAAAATAAGTATTCTGGATTTCATTTTATATAAGAAGTTTACAGAACACAGCAAAAGGCACACCTAATTTTTTCCAAGAAAAAGTGAAGGAGATAATCTGATAAAACAGCATCAAAAGTCTTCCAAAGAGAACTTAGGACATGAAAGTGATTTTGAGACACCAGTCCAAACAACAATGTACTCATGAAGAGGCTTCCATTGGCTTCAGCAGGCTTCCAGAAAGGCTCAAAATCATTAATGGAATTGCTGGCAGGGGAAGAGATTTAAGTGGCAGTCTTGCTGCTCTATGCCATTGCCCCTCTCCCCCGAGTGAACTGTATCCCCTGTCTTTGGGAAGTTCTCTCCCATGTTTGGCTCCCTCTGTACCTGACCACAAGGCCAGGGGCTCTCCAGGCAGCTCCAGAAGCTGTTCTCAAGTGGTCGGAGTGCAGGGAGCATCCCCTCCATTCCAAGGAAGGTACTCAACAACACAGAAATGAATGCTATAAGGCAATTAGTTAATGGTGCTGTCAAATGGAGACTGATCCCTACAGCTTCAGATTGACTATTTTTTGGTAATTAAGACAGCCAGTTGCACTTTTCACAACCAGTAGCAGACAGATTCTCCTCTTACTTTGGTTAGTGAGAGGAAACAGTTATTTTCTTCCTGAATGGTCAAGTCCCTCAAGTGTATTTATATCAGTCTACATTCCTCCTTTTTAAGACAAGATATATCACTATTCCATAATATTAAAATGCCACATTCTATGGCAGGTCATCAGGAAAAATAATTCTGGGATAAAATTTTCAATATTTTTATATTTTATTTGTATTATTTTGTAAATAAGGCCACACAGTTATTATTATTATTACTATTATTATCACTGTTATTTTTTTTTTTTTACTGTCAGTCTTCTCTCATTGAAGAAACATGGCCACAAGTTTTCAGATCATTACTATATTTAGGGATTCACCCGGGTTTGTCATAGACAGATACTAGCAGATGGCAAAGTAATTGAATGATGACGTGGACTTGGCAACCCAGGACTTCATAACCTTCCAACTGAACTCCAACAGTGTGATCTATCTAGCATAAAAATTCCAGTCTTTAGGAAATTGCAGTTAGCACAGAGCACAGCAATAGACATTTTCATCAGAGCAGGGCAGTGTATGTGCCAGCCCTGTCTTCTGATGGCTGTGCTGTTCATCCACTGAGTATTGCATACAGTGAAGATTGCATGCTTCTCTGCCAGGACTAATCTGGGGGCTGTACATCCTGAAAGACATTACCTGTATCTCAGGATCTCAACCATTTTCAAATACTGCTCTCCTCAGGTAAAAGTGCAATAGTATAGAAGCAAGCGTTTTTTTGTTTGGTGCAGAGTAATTTTTTGTACTAGTCAAGACCACTTCAAATACTTTCATACCAGCTGCAAAACAGTTTTTCAACTTTCACTGATAGACTTAGAAAGCATATAGGAGCCTCCTTATCTGTTCTTAAAAATGCAGAAGAAACCTGTTATGACAGTTGCTAGCAATGCTGCTTCAGGGGTTATTGGACTGCTCACACAAATCTGAGGAGAACTGAGTGCAATGGGGCTGCCCACAGAGCTAGTGCAAACACCAGAAAGGAGGTGGCCACATTAATTCTGCCTGGATTAATCAGCCCTGCCAAGGCATTCATGCATTAGCCCATATGGAGCACTGACATGGCTCCAGCCCCTCTTTCTGGGCATCAGGTCCTTAGAGCTGCACTGGATTTCTCTGTTCCACTGCCTCGTGCGATTCCAACACGCTCAGTGCTGCCCCTGCAGCAGTTTAACAAGTTGAATTATCTCTTTGTGACTCCCCCCTTGTTCTTATTCTTACCATATCCATTCAAGGTAAAAAGACATTATATGCACACATTATGTCAGCAAATTAGAATACCAAATACACAAATGGACCACTTATATCCAGTAAACTGACACACTCAGAATACCAGAATACAGCAAATCCTTAACTTCCACTTTTGATTGGGATGCCAACTTTTCATTTCATGAAAAATTCCTAAGTCCCTCAAAAGTCTTCTGCTGTGGAACAAAGTCTGTATCAAGAAAAAGGGCTGTCATAAACAAAAGTACTTTTATTTTCTAGGAAGTAAAAGTGTTAAAAACTGTGTAGCTCATATGGAGATGTTTTGGTTTATGGTTATCCTTTATATATTTGCAGTTACAATGAAGTAGGAATTTATGACACGAAGAAAAGACAAAACTGTAGACAAAATACTTTAAAACAATTGTGCATAGTTGAAATATAATGTACATACTTTTGAAGTATCTGTATGTTCCATAAGAGAAACTCCTACATTAAAACTTTGCAGTTTTCCCTTGGAAAAGGACCATATAAAATAATTCTCATCTTGGTCTAGCACCAAGTTTCCACTGCTCCTTTATCCAAACAACAATATGGTGTTTGCTTATACCGAGTGATCTGATCGGAAGACAGACTCCCCTCCTGTGAAATTTTTAAAAATTCAGTTTGCTATACTGATTAAATTATTATATTTTCCAGCATTTTTTTTCTCATTTCTTACTTGGAACTGCAGTTCCTAATTAGAACTGATGAATCAGGAGATGAAGAAACCTTATGGCTTACTTTATTCTTGAGTTCTTGAGTCTTGCCTTTTACCTTGAGTATGAATTCTTTCAGTCTTCATATAAAGCTTAAAATTGTTGTATTTTTGTAATATCTTAGGTTAGATTTATAAGAATGACTAGAATTTCATATGATTCCTAGAAATCATATCCTCCTGTTTTTTTACCCAATTTCTTCTAGCTTTTCCATTTTCTAAATCAGTATGACATTGGTCTGATTTCCAGAGTTATTGCTGGAGTCTTGCTCTTGATTTGGCATGATTAGGAAAGGGTTTACCATTATTCTTTTGATCTGATTCAGATTTTTTTCGAAACAGAAACCTTCTCTTCCAGTAAACATATTAGTAGGCTAGTTTAATAAACCCTTTAACCTCCTCATTCCTGATGTGGCAAATTGGATGGGGAGCAGATGATCCTGAATAAAACTTACCTAACAAAAGGGAAAAAAAAAAGAGTGTGTGAGTTTTTTGTTTGTTTGGTTTTTTGTGAGCTTTGTTTGTTTGGTTTTTTTTTGGTTTTTTTTTTTGTTTTGTTTTTTTGGTTTTTTTTAATGTAGATTAGTTCTTTGATACATTCCAACAAATGTTCCCCTTCCTTTCCCACTCTCTCAAGGCAGCCCTTACTGGCCAGCTTGTCTTGATATGCCCTGACCTATCTCATCACATATGATGTAGTAGAGTCCTAGTGGGACATAGTGATAAGATATTCAGAGATTTCTTGTGTCAAATGAGGAGTTGGGTATTTAACTCTGGGATGCACAATATTCTGCACATCTGATTTGGATGAGGGCATAAGGGAGTGAACAGAAAATGTTAATTAGCTCCCTAATATAAAATAACAAAGAGTTACTCAAGATGGTGTCTTTGTCCAGGATTAAGGAGTTTCTGCATGGCTGGGATTCTCATGCCAGATGCACACAGTGTGATTTGGTAACCGGGTCAGGCCTTCAGTTATAAGTGATAGACATTTTCAATTCTTTAGAAAAATAAACAGTCTTTCGTACTGCCTGTTGTTAGAGCAGTCATGTAAGAGGTGGGTAATCTGAGATGAATTCTCCATTTCAAAATAACTAAACCCACATCTCCTATAAAGTCACAGTAAAATTCTCAGAGCAGATTTTTGAACTGAAATGGCCTTAAAGATGGGGACAGTTACCTAGTGCTGTGCTCCCTCTGAGAATGGCAGCATTCGTGAACTTAGCAGAATTCCTCAAACTTAATGGCTTTTTCTTGAAAAAAAAGTGCAGTTGTCTGCAGCCTCTCAGATCTGATAACAGTTAGATGGGGTGGTTTTGGAGGTCACTATCTTAATTGTCTGAATTTGATTTAATTGTGGGGGGTTTTTGCATCTAAGTGCTATTTTGGAGCTCATCTGGTTTCAGCAGTAGAAATCCATGTTTTACCATTAGGCAAAAAACTATCATTCTCTTGATGCTTCAAAATAATTCTTTATAACAGCCTGGGCTCCTATATAATTTTGGAGTTCCTTAGTTAGAAACATCTGATAGTAGGCCCTAAGTCAGAGGAAAATCCCATGGATATTCATCATCTGAATTACCACACTAGATTTTGCTTTCAATAAAGAAACATTTAGTCAGCTTGTTTGTCTGCTTTCTGTATATGGCATTAAGACAACGAGAACCTACATTGTTTTCCTATTTTGTTGCATATCAAGTGATTTAGGCAGCTACTTCATAGCTACCTCTTGAAATGTTTTGCTTGAATTTATCTGAAATTTAAAGTCCATCTACAATCTGCAGCTATCATTACTAGTCCTGGAAGACTAATTTTTTAAATATAAAAATATTTGCGTTCTTCTCATGAGTTCTACAAAATGTAGAGCTCATGGGTATTGGTTTGATAACACAGGATGACCTGCTAAAAAAGGCTGATGGATTTTTCTGAGATAAACAATGTTTGAAATATATCCAATCCTTTAGAAATAGAATGTTATTGAAAAGTTCCTTGAAAAATCTATGGAAATCTTTGGTATATTATTGTAGTGGCTCAGTACCATCACTGTTCAAAAAATGCACCTAATTTTGAGCCTAATTTTGTCAAGGTTCAATTTCAAGCTATTGGATATTATTACATTTTTGTTAGCTCTGTTGAAGAGCCATCTCATTATGAAATTTCTCTTTCCCATGTAGGTATGTAAGGACTGTGATTAATTTATCTCTTGACAAATTAAGTTGACAGTGTCTCTTGAACCTTGAGCTGGAAGATATATTTTTCAATTTCATTTTCCAGGTTTTTCCCTAAAACCTCTCTAAGTTTCCAACAGATTTCCTTAATTTTAGAAAGCTGAACTGGACAAATATTTAAATAGTTGTGATATGCTAAAAAGTGCAACTTCTGCTTCTGAAGTTACAACATATGTAAATGAGGGTTCTATTAACCCTCTAAAGGAAAATATAGCAATGTGAAACATCCAGGATGCAGATAGAATAACACACCAATCTTCATAATAATTTTTTTCTCTTGGAGAAGTTTCTCATTCTCTAGGTATGGTCTGCATTTTTCTCATGTGTATAAATTCTTGTTTAGCCATTTCAAAACACATTTTTTTATTTATCTGAAAAAATTAGGCAATGTAGTTGGTTATTTTGTACCACTGACATTATCAAGGCAATGTTTCCTATTTGTTAGGGTTTAATATTATTTATTATTTAAGATTATTTATTTATCTATGCCTTTGCTTGCAACTTTAGAAAGTCTCAGGATATTGTGAAGTCAAGTAACTTATCAAGCTTGCATTTTTTAAAATTTTTATGGTTCTCAACCAAACTTATAAGTACATAAGGTCAGTTTGTGAAGGTCCATTTTCCACAGATGTTTATGGATTAGCGTTTACTGTAATTTAATAATTTTTTAATCTTTCTGCACTGATTTCACTTAGCTATTCCATGAGTTGGTACAAAGTGCTCTATCTTGTGGGAATGGGTTGCCTCTTAAAAGGTCATTCAATGTACAGCTAAAGCAACTTTTCTGACTTATAACTTTTCTTGCAGACTGTTAATTTATTTTACCTCTGTTTCACCCACTCACAGGCAGTACCAGGTAAGTGGACGATGGGTAGGGAAAGCTCTCCTGCCCTGTCGTTTCAAATCTCTCTGCTTTTCTCTCAGAAGGTCAATTGCAAAAGACCTCCAGTGAAATCCTCAGTCAATCATTTTAGAACAAATGTCATCTTGCTTCTTGTATCCCATATGAGACAAGGAAAGTTATGGAGACCCTGTAACCAAAAATCTGCTCTCTAGGCTGGCTTTTGAAGCTCACTGTAATATCCCCTACAATGTAGAGAGCTCTGTGAGACCGAAGGAAGATTGCAAATCAGTGTCTTTCCTATAAGCTGCTTCTCCAATTTGGGCTGAACATTTCACTTTTCTGTGTGTTTTGGGTTTGTTCTATAGACATCCAGTGATAAGTTTGATTGGAAATAAAGTGAAGGGTATATATAGTTCAAATAGTTTCTATTTTATTTCAAATATCTTGGCTTTTCTTTTCTCCATTCAGTGAATAGAATAAGTTCTTTTTCTCATGGGTTTTTAGAACCAAATCTTCCAACCAGAGACTGTATCTGGCACAAACCATCCCTGCACTTTTTATATCCTTATGGTCTGGCGTATCAAGTCACTAGACAGGAATCTGTTTCACTGAGTGCTTCTCACTTGAACATGGATCTTATTTTGTCCTATCTCAGGCTATTTTCTGAAGGCATATTTGCTATGGGCTGAGGAATATTAGACTGTGGCATGACATGAAAATAGAGATTGAATGGTATTACAGAACATTACTTCTTGTGTAGGTAATTACAGAGACATGTAGAGATTTAGCTGAAAGACTCCTATTAGTAGCAGTAAAAACCTCATGGCTAAGTGCTTGTGCAAGGATTAGGAAGTTTGCAGATTTTCAAATTTTATTGAAGGGGTGGTAATGCAGCATCATAGAGTAAAACCCTCTTTTTCTACAAAGTAGGAGTAATGTAGGCAGCTTTAGAGAAAATCTCTTCCCTTTTGCCAATGGAGAATATTCACGGCATTCTGCAGTGACCTCTCTGAGCCAGGAGAAGCTATTCACCTCCTATCATTCAAGGCCAGCTACAAACAAAGAGGAAATAAACATGAAGAAGCTTCTCATGGCAGGTTCCTTCCTCCCTTAGCTTCGTCAGTGAAGTGGGCATGAAAGTTGGGCAGAATGAACACAAAGGTTCTTCCACATCTCAGAAGAAAAGGAATGAGCATCGTAGCCTCAAAGTGAGATCCCACCAACACAGAAAACTCATGGGAGCAAAAGAGGGGTTCCGAGATGGCATTTCATTGGGCTAAAATAAATTTTTAGAAAAGAATAAGAGCAAATGCTCACCTTCCATGTAAATCTCCACATCCAGCTCAGACATTGCTCCAGAGCCCACAGTTACAGGCCATAAGGAGGGCCTGGAGGCAGAGTGAGAAAGGACGGTGGCCATCCTGTCTTTGTGACAAGGTATTTCAGTGAAGGAGAAGCTCAAAATCCTGTGACCTGTGAAAGAAAGATGGGGAAATCTGTGTCTTGACTACAAAAAGCTGAAAGATCAGTGGGATTTGTGAAGTGTCATATGTGACACAGGGAGGAATGCAAAGAATAGCACTCATTTTCAGGTAGCACAGGAGCAGTGAAGGGAGCTGAGACAAGGGCCATCGGTGTGTGTAGTGAAAAAAGGCTCAAAATGATTAGAGAGTTCCCACAGAGAAGATACAGGACTGAGTTTAATTTGGAAATTAGGGAAGTGCACATGAACAGTGTGTAGGTGAGGTATTATAGGTAATTCTCTCATCTGTTTTGCAATTACCACTCCTACAACACTGTCATTTGGACAAACAGCAATGGCAACTTGTTGCAGCAAAGATGCTCAAAAAGGCACAAATTAAAGGCAAATAAAAATAACAATTTAACAATTCATAGCACAAATGGATCTTAAAGATTTATTGGTTTACTTTGTGATTATGCAAAAGATTTGCACTGAAAGCCAGCAAAAATACACCATCATCTATTTCACAAGAAATACATAAACATTACCTTTGAGTAATAACTGCTTTATTTAGATTCTATTTATTGGGTGTTAAGTTCTAACTGGGGCTTTATAATTTAATTAATTACGAAATTATTTTAATGTTCCATTCCCAAAATTGAGGAAAGCATTGGGGAAATTGATTAGAAACTAGAAAAGTAAAAAGAAATGAAGGCTCAAATATAAAAAGAGAAATTAAAGTGTCATATGAAATCTCATTTTGTTTGATATTGATTCCATTCATTCACAAAGGATGATGTTTAAGGTATTACTAATAAAATGAGCATTTTAAAAGGCTATAAAATAATGTAACATTGCAAAATTATTACAGATTTCTAAGTGTTAAAAACTCATTGGTACACTTTAAAAATACTCCATTTTTGTCTTTTGTTTCTCATAACAGAAATGACTGCAGTTTACATGCCAACAGAAACACTGATGGGTGACTCGAGGTTTTAGTCTGTAGCTCTGATAACATTCCACTTTGCTTGCAACAGTAGCTGCATCAGTACTCTGCAGTTTAGGCAGAAATTGCTTTCTTCATCAAATGCCATATGATTACACAAGGTTTCAAAATACAAAAATCACTATGAACTCTGCTATCCATTATAATATGTTACTCTCTGACTGAACTTTTAAATATCTTGAAACTTTTATTTTAATATAAATGTTATATATCTAAGAATAATATATTTTCTAAAATATTTTAATTAATTATAAATAATATATTAATAAAAATAATATAAAGGTAACTTTCTGTTAAAGTCACATGAATGGAGCAAACATATAGGGCTGCTAGAGTATGCAGGAAAAAAATTAGGGAGGCCAAAGCCCAGTTTGAACTCAGGATAGCGACCGCTGTTAAGGACAACAAAAAATGTTTTTATAAATATATTAATAGTAGGAAAAAAGGTAGGACCAGCCTTTGTTCCTTAATGGACACAGGTGGGAATTTAGTATTTACAGACGAGGAGAAGGCAGAAGTGTTCAATGCCTATTTTACCTCGGTTTTTAAAGAGAAGATGACTTGCCCTCAAGACTCCCGTCCGTCTGGACTGGTAGATGGTTTTAGGGAACAGAATGGTCCCCACATTATCCAAGAAGAGGCAGTTATGGAACTATTGAAATGTTTGGACATTCACAAATCTATGGGACCAGACGGGATCCACCCCAGGGTGATGAGAGAGTTGGCAAATGAGATTGCAAAGCCACTCTCTATCATTTACCAACAGTCATGGATTACTGGTGAGGTTCCGGATGACTGGAAGCTGGCCAATGTGATACCCATTCACAAAAAGGGTGCAAAGGATGATCCTGGCAATTATAGACCAGTCAGTCTAACATCTATACCTGGCAAAATAATGGAACAGTTCATATTACGTGCCATCATGCAAAATTTGCAGGATGGCCAGGGTATCAGACCCAGCCAGCACGGATTTAGGAGGGGTAAATCATGTCTAACTAACCTGATCACTTTTTATGACCAGGTAACCCGGCTAGTGGATGCAGGGAAGGCTGTAGATGTTGTTTTTCTGGATTTCAGCAAGGCCTTCGACACTGTATCCCATAGCATACTCCTACACAAGCTAGCTGGCCGTGGTCTGGATAGGAATACCCTTTGCTGGGTTCAGAACTGGCTGGATGGCCGGGCCCAGAGAGTGTTGGTGAATGGTGTCACATCTAGCTGGCAACCAGTCACCAGTGGTGTCCCTCAGGGGTCTGTGTTGGGACCAGTTTTGTTCAATATTTTTATTGATGATATGGATGAGGGCTTAGAGTCTTTTATTAGTAGTTTCGCCGACGATACCAAATTGGGAATGAGTGTAGATCAATTAGAGGGGTGTAGGATTCTTCAGAGGGACTTGGAAAGGCTGGACATATGGACAGAATCAAACGGGATGAGCTTCAATAAGTCCAAGTGCCGAGTATTGCACTTCGGCCATAATAATCCCCTGTACCGATACAAGCTGGGGATGGAGTGGCTGGATAGTGCCCAGGTGGAAAGGGACCTGGGGGTGCTGGTTGACAGTCGATTGAATATGAGCCAGCAGTGTGCCCAGGTAGCCAAGAGGGCCAATGCCATCCTGGCCAGTATCAGAAATGGAGTGGCCAGAAGGAGCAGAGAGGTCATTCTTCCCCTGTACTCGGCACTGGTGAGGCCTCACTTAGAGTATTGCATCCAGTTCTGGGCCCCTCACTTCAGGAGGGACGTCGAGTTACTTGAGCGTGTCCAGAGGAGAGCAACGAAACTAATAAAGGGCTTGGAACACAAGCCATATGAAGAGCGACTGAGGGAGCTGGGGTTGTTCAGCCTGGAGAAAAGGAGACTAAGGGGCGACCTCATCACTCTCTACAACTTCCTGAAGGGTGGCTGTAGTGAGCTGGGGGTCGGCCTCTTTCTCCGGGCGACAACGGATAGAACAAGAGGACACAGTCTCAAGTTGCGTCAAGGTAGATGTAAGTTAGAAGTAAGAAGAAAATACTTCACAGAAAGAGTGGTCAGAAACTGGAATCATTTACCTAGTGAGGTGGTGGAGGCATCATCCCTTGAAGAATTTAAAAAAAGACTGGATGTGGCACTTGCTGCCATGATCTAGTTGAACAGTTAGAACATCGGCTGGACTAGATGATCTTATAGGTCTCTTCCAGTCTTGAAATTCTGTGATTCTGTGATTCTGTGATATTATTTCAGCTTTTATGAATACAATTGTGCTTCAAAGTGTGTGTATTTTACTTTGAAGCCAAGATTCTGTTAAATTTCCCTTAGTTGGGTTGTGTCAACCTATGGAACCAACCAAAGTAACTAGAATTTGGCCATACATTTGGCTATACATAAAACTGAAAAGCATACCAGAAAGAACTGTGGTTTTAATCTGCACAGTTATGCCACATTCTCACCTTTATGAGGCATGACTTGCAGCCATGCAGAATGAAGAATGTGGGATCAGGAATCCATGGAAAAATACTTCTAAACCCATAGACCTGGGCCCAGTTGAGCACAAACATTGACATTTTAATCTGAAACATTTTTCTGAAACAGTCTTCAAGCACAGTGAAAAACATAATGACAGAAATGTTCTGTGTGATGCCAAATGCTGTCATTTTCAACAGTAATGGCAATATAAAAAGTGCAGGTGGTCATCTTCTTGCCCCCCACCTCCTTTTTCCATATCTTTCTGTTCTTTCCTTCTCCATTTTATCACTTTAAAAAATATTTTTATTTATTTAGGCAGTGGAAAAGCAGAGAGAAATTTAAAACAGCAAAATAAATCTGTGAAAAGCACAGATGTTACGATGGGCTCAGAACAATGGGTCTTACTACACCACTATTTCTCTGAAATTCTCGGACCTATGGCCTTACTACAGAGCCATTGAAATTACCAAGAATTTGCAGAAGAGCTGACAGTGTTTAATCAGTAATAGTATCAATAGTGGTATCTTGCTTTGCAATGAGATTTGCTGCAAACAATCAGTTTTCCCCAACTTCTGTCTTCACTGCTCGATAAATGCTCCTCTCTCAGTCACTTACTTCTGTGCTAGTGCTGTGGGACTTGTGTATGTGCAGATGTTATATGTTAGACAGATTCCAACAATCTATCTTTCCTTTTTTCCCTCTCACCTAGACCCATAGTCATATCACTAACATAATGCCTCCTTTTGTGCAGTGTGATGAGAAGGAATTTTCAGGGCCTGGAGTTACTTCTCAACAAGTCGGGCAAGATACTTTTGAACACTGGTATTTATTTCCCTCAGCAGTGAATCATCTTTGTGGTAAGGATAATGCCATATGGTGCCATGAATTATATCTCAAAATGCACACAAATGCATGTCTTTGGTGGAAGGTCTGTTCATTTTTTAGCCTTTCGTCAGTGGAACTTTGAATGGTGATATCAAAGAAGAAGGAAAATCTGCGTGAACATGATTTCCAGCATTGGCCTAGCTGAATAAGGAACAAATAGCTGAACAGAAGGAAATGGTGTTGATGCTTCAGAATTACTAGGGGCCAGTTATGTGGAAAAACCCCCAAACCCTACAGTATTTCAGCCAGATGGCTGCAAGATGACTTCAAGAAAGGCAGCACTCACTGGCAACATGTCCTTGCAGCAAAGAGAGGAAAAACCCAATCGTCCCTTGTCTCTTCCTTCTGAGCATGAGTTCCAAAGAGTCCCCTCCTACCTGGCAGCCTAGATGTGAAGCTTAGTCAGATTTTTATTGCTCCCTGGTTTGCATCTCTTCCAAGGCTCCCAGCCATTTCATGGCCTAAGCAGGCAGGGCAGCTTTTGCAGTCTGCTCGGAGGAATGCTGTCATCCATGGGGATCATGTTTCACCCTCCCCAAAGTGGAGGGACGCCCAGAAGGAACCAGGCCAGGCAGAGCTCTAGTTTCAGGAACTCTCCCTTTAGCATAACTAAGGGAGAGCTTCTAATGCCAAGATGCTACTGGGCTTCCTAGGGCTGAGGCACTCTCCCACTTGGCATCCTGTATTTTGGAAACAATGGCAAGAGCCTCTGCCTCTTACCATGTTTCCAGATAAGTGTTCCAGGAAGAAGTTTCTATCTATGTTCCAGTGCATGATTAAAGACATACTTTGAGCTAACACAGCACACACCGGGTTTTCTCCATCCACCAACAGCAAAAAAATCTCAGCTCCTGAGTGTTTCTTATCTCCTGGTTGTTTGTAATGCCTAATACTATTTTTTGTTTCTTTAGCTCTTAAACACAGACATAAAAGGCAGGGTGAGAAGGATTGTCTCTCTATTGACATCATTAGGGGATGCAATAGCTTTCACCACAACTGAATTTTATTCAGAATCTATGAAACTATATAAACATTTGCTTTTTTAACATAGCAAATATGCATCAGTCTGAGTCCCTGAGTCCCTCCCTTTCCAGGAGAGGAAAAAGTTAGTTCTTATTTGTTTTGCTACTTAGGTAGCACAAGTAAACTCTTCAGTAATGGAGACTATGTGCTCAGACTTTTGAATTGAAAGAGGCAAAAACTGTGGTTTTTGATTGCCTTTCTGTCATTTACAAATTATCCAAGGATGCGGTCAAGTTTGGTACACTGTTATGCCTCACTGCAGTTCTGAATTAATGTTTATGGCTAAGTAATACATCCCCAGATAACAGATTTGGAATATTGACCTTATGGTGCAAACTGTTTCTGCAATACAGGACAAGTTAATGCTCATCTTTTTTTTTGGTGTTTTGATGGTTTTTGGGGTTTTTTGTTTGTTTGTTTGTTTTTTCTTTATTAATTTGGAAAAAGCTATATCCCAATTTATTAACCTTTGAGCAATTTAATAATTAAAAAATAAAGTAATTGGCAAAATATTTTGTCAGCTTCCCAGTGGCCAAATCTTATCCTTTTGGGAACCTTTTATGCAAGCATGAAGTTCCTTCAGATTTCCAAGTCATACAAGAAAGGCTGGCAGGAAAGTAGGAATTCCTCTGCATGAAACATTTGAAATTATCTGAAAACTTTTGGTTCCTCAAGGAAATAAAATAAAATTGTTTCCCATTAAAAAAAAAAAAAAATTAGAGAGGGAGAAAGACAATGCAGCACAGATTAGCCAATGGGGATTAGGGCATCTGTAGATCAGATGGTGCCCTGGTCTGCCTATAGCAAAGCGGTATGATGAAAGGCTCCTTCTGTTCCAGTCCTGAAATCTTCTCCTGAAACTGAGATTCTGTCCTAGGGAAAGTTTTGACAAACAAATTAATTTCTGTGGACAACTTTGATGTCAATGGCAAAAATTTCCTTGTAAGAAATCCTAGTGTATAGGAGCTGTACAAGAAGCTTAGCATCTTTTTTAGCTTTCCTTAACCCTGGAGAAGTCTAACTGAAAGACCTGGAAGTAAGGTCCTTATCACTCTTCTGTATTTGCCTTTTGATACATTTCTATCTTCTTGTTTCTCTCACATCCCCTTTTTCCAAATACTTTGCTCATTTGGCATTGAAAACAAAAAGTACGACTCCTACAAAAGCCTTGAACTCCAGGACCATCCACCACCATGTCAGTTACAGCCCCAGATCAGAACTCCAGCTCTATTCAGCAAAATACATACCCAATTTCTACTCTGAAATGCTTTGTCTTATCTGGGGCCTTTGAGTGTGACCCTGCAAACCTTATACATACAAGTAGTCTCTGTTGTCCCTATATAGGTAACATTTAACTACTTGTGCATGTAAAGGTTGCGAGGTGAGTCCCTTTGAATATCATTAGCCCAAATATAACAACTGCTTTGCTGAAACTCTCATTGTCTTTCCAAAACCAACCCATATTACTCAATAGAGAATTCTGGAGGAAAAAAAATGCAACATTTTGAAAGCAGGCAGAGGTCATATGAATGCTGCCCAAGATTTTTGATTGAGTAATGTACTTTGGAACAACTTGCTGTGGTTCTTTGGCAGAACACTGTTTATTGTTCAAGTGAAATTTTTCACAGTTAATAAGATGGTCAGTTGCAGGTATTGAAAATATTTGCCCTGCCAAATACCACAAGAGTGAAAACCTTCAAGCTGGTTGAATAATGAGACAGAAATCATTCCAACAAGCTGCTTGACAGCTGCTGGAGAAATTTCTAGAATATTATATGACCCAAAATGAAACTGTTTTATTGAATAAAAATAAACAAACAGAAAACCATTTCTGAAGAAAAATTACCAAGATATTTTGATTGTGTATTTGCAAGGAATTGTTTGACAGAGCAAAACTACTTGATGGTTGTTGTATTTTTAAAGAGGAAACTATTGTTTATCCAGATATTTCTCTACATTCATAGACTTCTTTCCATTGGCCGCATGATACCATCAGTTTTTAAGCAGATTCTCCAGTGATGTTCATGGAAAATTCTGCTTAGAAAGCTCTTGTTAATTTCTTCTGCTTTGCAAGCAGAGAGAGAGTATGAATCACAGCAGTGAGGCTGAATTTGGACAATAAAACCCAAAAAATCCACACGAATGTGTGATGATTCAGGAACAAATACTGCTTTCAGGAACTAATATGCTTGGCCTAATATGGATGAAGACTTGGTGTTACTGAAAATGCAACTCAGCTTTTGCTGACACTGTTTACAAATAATGTTCACATATCCTACCCCCATGTTCTGTAAGGCAGAAAAATGTTTTTCTGACATGGACACATCTGGAATTTGCCTACTTCCAACAATGTGAAATACATCTTTGCCATAAATTACTAAAGACACAGTAACACCTTCACTATAATCTCACATAAAAAATGCACTCAAATTCTGTAATTACTTAAGTACAAAAAATACACAGATGTCCGCATTGTTTTCATGATTTTCAGGGAATGAAAATGGCAATAAATAATTCTCTTCTTATCATGGAACATGAATAAATATCTCAGAGAACCTAAATCCAAATCTGATTTAAATTTGGAAGGACTTAGCAACAACAGCAGCAGCAGAAGTCCTGTAAAGTAAAATATACCCAGCCAAGAGTGAATAATGCATTACCCCAACAACCAATTCTCCCTTTCCGGTGAAAAGAGCAACTGGACTCTTACACAAAGCCTGAACTCACTGTTTACATCCTGAGGGTAGAAAAAGAGAAGACATTTAGCATACACTAGTTCCATGGATAAAGTATCTATACTTTGTAATTGTGCGTGTGTGTTACTTAATCTGTTTCCCACCCATTACCCCAGGGAAAAAAAAAAAAAGGACAAAATAGTATAAAGAGGAAAAAACATTAACTACAGCGTGGTTAAAATTCAGATCAGCAGTCTACTCCACAGATCTCTTGTGTTCAGCCTACTTACTCACTGAATGTGGCTAAGATGCTCAGGAGTTTCCAGTATACCCACCCACTTGAGATAAGATTGTAAGTACTGTACTTGGGACTGCTAAATTTGCAACCAGGTTAATTGTGTACAGCATCTGGGAAGCCTCAGCGGATTCCTGCAGAGAGGCTGATGTTTATTCGCGGTGCTGAGAAATCAAGTCGTTAAAATAGAAAGCAAAACCAGGGACAAACATTGATGGTTCAACCCGAGTGAGTAGCCCCGGTGATAAAAGACTCAGGAGAGGATGCCAGGGCTCGTGCGAAGTTTTATCGTAAGAGGCTTTGTGGAACCGTAGCTGCTTATCCCATGGATCAGCCTCCGAGAGAGCGGCCGAGCCCCGAGCGGGGCTGCCTCGCGGGTGGCGCCTCTGCGCTGCCGGCCCCACGCCCGCGAACTCGCGGTGCGGGCAGAACGGCCGAGGTCCCCGTGTGCGGGGGCTGCGTCCATGCGGCTGTGGCCATGGGGCTGTGGCCATGGGGCTGGCAGGACGGCCGAGGTACCCGTGTGCGGGGGCTGTGCCCGCCATGGGGCTGGCAGGACGGCCGAGGTACCCGTGTGCGGGGGCTGTGCCCGGCGGGGGATACGGGCCATGCGGCTGGCAGGACGGCCGAGGTACCCGTGTGCGGGGGCTGTGGCCATGGGGCTGTGGCCATGGGGCTGGCAGAAGAGCCGAGGTACCCGTGTGCGGGGGCTGCGCCCATGCGGCTGTGGCCATGGGGCTGGCAGAAGAGCCGAGGTCCCCGTGTGCGGGCTCTGTGGCCATGGGGCTGTGGCCATGCGGCTGGCAGAACGGCCGAGGTCCCCGTGTGCAGAGGCTGTGCCCGCCATGGGGCTGTGGCCATGCGGCTGGCAGAAGAGCCGAGGTCCCCGTGTGCGGGCTCTGTGGCCATGCGGCTGGCAGCGCTCCGTGCCCGGGGGATACGGGCCGGGGAGCGGCGGCGCTGCGGGGCGGCACCGGGCCCGGGGCAGCGGCCCCGCAGCTCCCGCTGCTCCTCCCGGCGGGATAACCCCGCTCCTGCCTTTCCCTGCCAGGGCCGGCAGCGGCGATTGCCCGTCCGGGCTGCTTAAAGCGCGTCACGTTCGAGCCTTGCAGGTGCTCGGAGAACGGCCGCACACAGGGTTAACAGCATCCCCGGTCGGACAGTATGTGTTTAATATGCGAGCGTATTTGATGTTCATTGACAGAGCAACAATAGGAATTATCTTGCTTTATGTACCAGTTACAAGGTTTAATATCATTATATTGCATGCAATATTAGTTTTTATTAGTCGCCATTAACAAGATGTTTTCTACTCGAATTCTCATTTACTTGTTCAATGCAAAAATTTTCTTTGTAAAAGAGAAAAACACATCTTCAAGTGTCAGCTATATTAAATTAAAGAACTGTTTACCCTTCCTAAGGAAAGCATATGTATCTAAATAGGCATCTTTTACCGTTTGCATAGTAGATTGGAAATTAGCATTTTTGTTCATTTTCCCATGTATGCACAGCGCCTGGAAGAGTAATACTCCAT
>NC_080433.1:56105715-56113215 GCF_028018845.1 Melospiza georgiana
ACTAAGTGACATGGTGACCTTTAGGGATTTTTGCCTTCACCCCCCCCCCCAAACTGTAGTTGTGGGGAAGCACTGTAATGTGATGTGTGATGTAATGAAATGTTATGTAACAATGTAATTAAATAATTACCCATTATATAAAACTTGATATTCATCCCTCTTTTCTTGAGAGGTGAGGTAATGCTTTCCATTCTTTTTGAAACTAACTCACAAGTATGAATGACTGAATTACTTTCTCTACGTCGAAGGTATTTAGACATCATGTCTGGCACAAGCAAACCCTATTTTCCCAGGGTCAAACTTTGGTTTGAGTCCATAGAAAAAATTAAGTTTTCCTCATTTGACAGAATCAGTACACAACTAGTAGCTGCATTATTCAGACTTGATATTCACTTTCAGATTTCAGCCTAAATGCACACACACAAGAAAATAATTCCATAAAAGTGTTGATTGAGAATTTTTGGACACAAAATATGTTCTAGCAGTCCACAGCTGATTAAAAAACCCCCCAGCTGTAACTCAAATAGATCATTTTGTGGCTTGAATTGAGCATTTTTCATCCCTTTATTCAGCATGTAGCATGCAGATTAATGGATATGCTTCAGTAACTTTGACAGTACGTGTTCACTGAACAATTGGACCACCAAACAAGGGCTTCTTTAGTCTATTCTCACATCAATGAGATACTCAAAAGAGTTCCAGATTACTCCTTTCTCCAGTTCTACTCACAAGAGTTTGCCCTGAGTTATAGACATTTATCTGACATGACTGATAAATGTGGACAATTATTCTCCCTCTCTCTAGAGATCCACTTTGGCCCCTGCAACTGTAGATCAATTGAATAATATTATAAGACACAGTGTGCATGGACAGCTAGAAGAATCAATGTAGCAAGAGAGGTTTCAAAGCTCTTCAGTCAGCTGGAAGTAGAGTGTAGAGCTAGCATTACTTTCAGTTAGGGAAGTATCTACGTTTGTCAGTACAAGCTTAGGCTTTGATTTCCATAATTGCATACATAAAACTACATTCATGCAAAGTGTATGAACAACTGCTACTGTAATTGCACACACAGGCAGATTACCTACCCACTTCTTTGCTCCTGCAGCTTCTGCATATATTTGGCAGTTATGGCCATTTGGTAGGCAGTTTTGGAAATCTGGCACACATTGCAATTATTCAAGCAGTAAGTCCTACCACTGAAGAACCAGAAGCATAATCTCATCCAGGATAATAAAAGAAAAAGTACCTCTTCCTTTCTGATTCTCATCAGCTGTTAATTGCAACACAAGCAGGACCAAATAGTGAAGGTGGCCCCACGCTACAGAAGTGTTCTAAGAAGGATCTCAAAACTAAAGACAGAAAGGAAAATCTGAAGGGTTTCTTAAGCAGCCACAAGATAGCACTGAGCAACTGTCCAACCAAGAAAGCACTCAGCATCTTGAGGGCACAACGGTGCAAAACCTCTAATAATTTCCATATTGTTTGGATTCTGCAGGTGTTAGTTTGGACTCCTGAGATGCTGAAAAACTTTGACACTCTATTCACTGTAAACAGAAGTTGAATTTTAGGGGGTACTGTTGAGATTTGGTGCTTCCTTACCATATATAGCACAACTTGAAATAGAAAACTCCTTATTGGTTTAATGCTGGAGGGTGACCACTGTGTTTAAATGTAGCACAAAGGCAGGGGTTATTTGGAAGAGTTATCACCTACTATTATTTCATCCTCAGGCAGTAAATTTGGGGGCGCACATTTTGTGGTGAATGTGCTTTCATAAATATACCTGTAAGGGAGAAAAATCAACCTATATCCAGTGTATGACACATCTAGTCCTTTTGATAGGAGTTAATTTGAAGTTGTTAATTTTAAATTTAAGGATTTATTGCCAATCTTCTCAAACCTTCTCTGCCTTTTTCCAAGAATTCTCAAAAAATTGCTAGATGTATAGACCTATAAGGAGCTCATCATCCCTCATATACCAGGTGAAAGTTGTTCTTTCCACGGGTGCACTCTTTGTGGAAGCTCCTTTAGTCGTGGTGAAGCTCTGTCACCCTGAAGTTTTCATCCATACAGGGAATATAGATTTGGATCTGTCATAGTAAGATGCACATAAGTCCTTCCTGAATGTGTATTCTAATGCTTTAGTATCCTGGTATTTGCAGAAATGAATGTAACCGACTCCATAAATCATATGTGAAGATTAGCAAACAGGTTCCATCATTATTGTTATTACTATTATTTAATTGTTTTTTTATTACTGGTAGTCCTAGTATAAGTTGGAAGGATAAAGCACGAAAGACAGAATTTACAGAAAATCTCTGTAATGGAGAAGGTCTACACTATTTACTCTGTATGTCCTCTGAATTTCATAAACAGAGGCTGCTTCAGGGGGCAGGGGTGTGTTCATGGGGAGCAGTGACTGTAACAGAGCCCACTGCTGTCCACTACCCCATTTGACATGGTGTGTTTTTTACTGTGGCACCTGCTAATCAAGCTGCACAAACTTTGTGCTTTCCTGTGTTTAATTAAGAAAGGTATCCTAAATCCATAAAATGTATTTACAGTAATGTCCAGCTAGTTGAAGATATATCTCATTTTCCTTCAGGAGGAGTTAAATAGAAGATGAATTCAATGAAAGGATGAGGGCTTTTAAATAAATAAATTGATGTGAGTGAACTGATATTCTCTATTAGTTCAAAGGGACGTGGTCTCTTTTACAGCCATTGTATATTTAATTTAAAGACCTTAGATTAAAAACCTTTTCTACAAATATTTGCAGAACTGAAACCAATGTCCTTAAAAAATGAATTTTAACAAAAATATTTTTAGATCACCATAACACTTAGGACTTTTAGCATCTTGATTCTTCATTTTTCCTACATTTCAAAGCTTCCCACTGAGCATGGGAAAAGTTTGGAGCTCTATTTTTCAGAGGTATATAGAAACTAGAATGAGAACTAGTCGAATAATGACAGCTCAGTGCCTGAGAGTCCCAGAACACAGAATCACACATTCCTAGAGATGGGAGGCACCCATGAGGATCATTGCTCCCAAATCCTGCCTCCACAAAGGGCAACCTAAAAGTTAAAACACATAAAAAAATATAAACCATGAAGCTGAGCATCATTCGAACACTTTTTGAACACCAACTGGAGCCTTCGGACCATGACCAAGCTCTTCAAGAGCTTGTTCCAGTCTTTGACCACCCTCTCAGTGAAGAACTTTTTCATAACATCCACTTTAAATTTCCCCTTATGTAGCTTTAATGCATTCCATCACTGGACCCCAGAAAAAAAGAGATCAATTCCTGCCTCTCTGCTCCCCCTCATGAGGAGGTTTTATTCAGCTATGAGATCACTCTGCACCCTCCTCTTCTCTGAGCTGAATAAACAAAATAGCCTCATCTGCTCCTCATAAGTCATGCCCTCTAGTCCCTTTGGCATCTTTTTTGCCCTCCTTTGGGCTTATTATAATGTATTATGCTGTCCAAAAGAGTGCAGAGCACTTGAGGTGATGCTGAGCCTAGTGAGACAGCCTCTCTTTTCCTGCTGTTAAGGATGCTGTGCTTGACACACCCCAGGGTACCACATGCCCTGCTGATCCCAAGGGCATGCTGTTCCCTCGTAAGAACTGACCACCAACCACACAGTTGCTGTGGGATCTCAGGAACTTAAATACTTGTCTGGATGTCCAAGGATGTGGAGAAAGCCCTTGGTCTCAGCCTCAGCCACTCCCTGTCTCTACAGTGTGCTCATACAACTTTCCCTGTCCCATGCACCTTCTGGTGCCCGTCACTGTCCAGGATGAATCGGGACCAAGAGGACTGGTAAGTAGCAATAGGAGAGAGCCCTGATAATTAAGGAACCTTCATTATAACTGGCACCAGACCTTCTGGAAGAGAACAAGACTCATCAAGTTATCCTGCAGCTTGAATCTTGGAGTGTAACCATCATTCCTGTATAGAGTGCTCTCAGCACACTGTGCTGGGTGGAAAACAAGCTCCTACTGGTTTTATTTAATTTTAGATTAGCTATTTAAAAAGCATTCCAGTTCTGAATTGTAAAAAGTGAAGGTATGATAGCACAGGAAGTTTTCATGGATAGCTCTTAGGTTAATAAGCGCATTCCCCTGTAATAAGAACTTCTTATGTAAGCAACACGTGGGGAGTTAGACTGTCATCAAAATCTGTAAGCTGTATAAAACTCTGAATGTCACCGTCCTGCATTTCCATTTGTAAAATGACTTTTCCTGGACCTTTTGCAGAAGTGTGCTCATTCACAGATTAGAGTCTAACCATATAATGTTTCTTTGCTTTGCATTAAAAAGATTCTCTTTGTGGAGGATCTTCAATGGTTAATTTCTGAAATTATTAGTTATGTGGCAAATATTTTTGAGTGCACTGCAGAATCATAGTCAAGACTTCTTGTTCAAAAAACAAAGAAACATGTCAGTGATTCTTATATTCTCATATTCTCTCTTGGACCTATATCAGCATTTAGTAAACCTTTATTGTTCTGCTATGAGTACACATAAAAATGCCCACGGCAGTCTCACATACTTTTTCCTACAAACTATTAACATAAAAATATATCTTATTCATTAATCAAATTTGTGTAGTAGAAGTTTTCATCTTTAGAGAATGATACAATGAGGCAAGGAGAAGTTAAGTGATTTATTTACAGATTTGTTATGGAGAAGTGAAACGATAGAATTTGGAAATGTATACCATAATTACCCATCTACTGTTCTAGATGAAAAAAACACAGCAGAAAATGAACACTCAGTACTTTGGAAAAAAACCCCCATCTGAACACATTCATTTACCAAATGTGTCCAAGGCTAAACATGCCAATATAATTTTATAGCAAAAAACATGATATTTAAAATGTAGGAAAGAAAACATACTGGAATAGTTTTCTGCAAAAGGAAAAAAAAAAAGATTTTGAACTGTTATGCCATTTCCCAGTTTTCAAAGGTTCTACATTAAATGAAAAACCTCACTCAGTATCTCCTGCATTTGCCAGTTTCTGGTGTTAATTATCTTTTGTTTGCCCTTGATAATCCTGAGGTTGGTATGCAGATAATGAAGCCTGCAGATTCATCTCAAAGTGTAAAAAACAATGGCATTGTCAATTCTGCATCACAACACTTTATAAATTATGAATGCTATCCACATTAAGGAGAATGCTAGACTTTTAAAATTACTTCCATGAATAGATTAAATTACAAGTATTATTACATTTCATTTTATTAAGTGCATCTTAGTAGTTATTAGGGCAAATGAACATGTTCTCTCAATTACATAATAACATTAGAACTAAGAATTATGCATTGACACTCCCAAATGCATTATGTGGCATTGTATATTAATCATCCCAAACAATATTTTCAGTTTATATAAAGACAATTATTAGCTATTGAAAAATAACCATCTTATTGATTAATTGAAATTCAGCTCAAGGAATTGTTTTCTATATAAAAGCTTTGATTCTTTTCCAGATAGTTGAATAATTTCTAGCTCTTATTTTTTTCTAGAAAAAAAAGTAGGAGTCTTTTAATTACTTGCTTTTATTAATGTAATTGCAATAAGACAAAGTTTATAATATATTTAATTTTAAAATATCCTGCACAAGACAATGTAGCACACATTCAGTGTACATAATTAATTTAAGAGAACATTTGTTATTTTTTTTTATCATTCAGTAAATTGTAATTATTTACATGATGTGTGTTTTAAGCTACATTTTAATTCTCTCAAATTCTTGTGGTCAGACAGGCAGATTATCACGCTGACTTTTATTCAAAGTAAAAAAATTCATGTA
This sequence comes from Melospiza georgiana, assembly GCF_028018845.1. Lineage (NCBI taxonomy): Eukaryota > Metazoa > Chordata > Aves > Passeriformes > Passerellidae > Melospiza > Melospiza georgiana. Next base: position 56,111,538 of record NC_080433.1, read on the forward strand.
AGTAGATTAATATTGTTTGGGGCATTGCCTAAGAAGAATAAGAAAAGCACCTGACACTATCACACCGACCTGAGTGGTAACTTCTGAACTCAGTGAAGAGAGAGCAGGATTGAGTCTTTGCACTGACGTGCAGCAGCCAGGCATTTCAGACACCTGCAGAGCAATTGATAACACCAATACTTCCAGATACTTTTTCAGTATCCAATTCTTATTTGGCTGTCATATATGCATTGATTGCAATCCTTGTAAATTAATTTCCTTTATATAAGTTGTCTAGATAGCTGTGTCCCATTGTTTCCAGTATTTCTAATACTTTGCATTAATTAGATTTGGCAATGCACACACTGATGTACTGTTATTTACTTTAACATAACTAGAAAATTTTTTAGGATAATTACTTAAGGGATAATAATTCAATCATTAAAAAGCAATTTTTACAGTGTCAGCAATTTTTCTTTAGACAAGGAAGAGTTTATTCTCATTTATTGTATTTTTCTATTTTGATTTGAATTTGAGTTTACACATGCTGTCAATATCATTGCCAGATTTTGCTACTTTACAAAACATCGGTACGTGCTGGACTAATATTTCAGGGGACAGTTATTGACTCATCAGTAAAGTAACAAAAATAAATAAGAGACTACTCTGGCATAATTCACACCAGGTACAGATTATAGATAAATCAGCTTTGTAAGTGAGTTCAAATCACTCTCTATTTGTTTGTCTAAATATTAAAATGCTAACACATGCCTTCTTTATCATATGAGTCTTGAACACACCATATGATCTGCTGGATTCAGCAAGAATAGCATATAAATGTGCAATATTACATACTCTCAGGGAATACTAAAAAGTATATTTTAATTTTATATATTTTTGCATGGAAACTCTGTCTCAGAATTTAAATGTCCTTTGTGCTGCTTAAAAACTTTTTCCTCTCATATTCTGCTCTTTTGCTTCCTACCAGCTGGGGTAGAATTTATGAACACAACACAAAGAAAGCCTGTGGAAATGTCTCTTACAGTCAACATGTAGAATCAGCAAATGTTCTAATTGGTCATTTCATGGGAGCAAGTAGTCACTGTAATTAAACATTATTTATATTAGCAATGTATTGGGTAACATGAAATGACTAGGTGATCCTTCTGGCCTAATGTTATTAACTAAACAAAGTAAGCTAGACTCTTTATCTTTGTTACATTGGATTAAAAATGACTGGAACTAACACATGTGTGGTTGACAAAATAACTAGCCTTCTTAGTTCTAATTAGTACTCAATTAAATTGTATCAGCAGCAGTGTCAGACTCACAGCTACATTAAATTGTCTTTGAATCTGTCTGATTCCTTTAGTTCTCCCGTGTGCCAGTAAGGAAGTTTCAGACATGAAAGTGTTAACAGCAGCTTTGAAATTACTCCTATTTAAGAAGAAAAATCATATTACTTTCTTAATCTTTCTAATTCTATTCTCATAAGATGATCTTGGATTTGTTCCTTTAGCACAGACTCTTTAGTGCAGTCCTGATTTCTGTATTAATGAATTGAGAAGATGACATCAGGCTCTTAGGTAAGTGCTATAAACTCAGTCATATGATTTTTATAGTAAGATATCCTATATAAAAAATCCCCAATATTTTTTTCCTTTCTTACATTGATGTTTCTTTGAAAAGTAATAGTGGG
>NC_080433.1:56118215-56153215 GCF_028018845.1 Melospiza georgiana
ACGTCCCCAAAGTCACACCATGTACCTGAGAACACTGTCCAAATCCTTCTTCAGCTCTGTCAGGCTGGTGCTGTGACCACTTCCCAGGTGAGCCCGCTCCAAAGCCCAACCACTCCCTGGGTGAAGAACCTTTTTTTTAACATCCAACCTAAACCCTCCTGACACAACTTCAGGCCACGCCTTCAAGTTCTGTCACTGGTCACCACAGGGAAGAGATCAGTGCCTGCCCCTCCTCTTCCCCTCATGAGGAAGCTGTAACTGCAATGAGGTCTCCCCTCAGTCTCCTCCAGGCTGAACAGGCCAAGGGACCTCAGCCTCTCCTCACACGGCTTCCCCTCAAGGCCCCTCACCTTTTTTATGCCCTCCTTTGGATGTTCCCTAATAGTTTAATATTTATATTGTGGCAACCATAGCTTAATGTAATATAGAAATGAGAGTAGTTATTTCGGATTCTTTCAAGAAAAAATGCTGGGGATTTTAAGAGGCAAAAGACAGCAGTTTTCATGATTATTTTTTTTTTTTTCTAGAGGACTTTTGTCACAACTTACTGTCATTTTCAAGTTATGTCACATTTTGAGGTTTAAAAGTAACAAAATTACCCTTTGTGATGGCTTGACATGAGAAGTCTGAAGCCAGAGATGATATTTAAATTTTTTTTTTCATGTTGATTAGTTATGTCTGTTGTAATGAATTCTTCTGTGGATTGATTCAAACTGTCCTGAACATTCACCACATACTGATCATTATATAGGTAGCTAAAAATTAGTTTGTGTGTTAGAGTGGCCATTTTTGGCTTATAAACATTCGAAGCACTCCATGTTTTGTTTTCTTCCTCAGTTCTTTGGCTCCATATTGCTCTTCTATAATCTTCCTTAAATCACTGGTGTCAATGTTGAGGAAGGCTGGTGAGAGGGAAGAAGAAAAATATGAAATGTAAATATCAATTCAGTTGAAGTGATGTATTACACATATATTGAGATAGTTCCAGAAATGAATATATTATATTTATTTTAATTCCTTTTCTTATTTGGACTCGCAGATTTGGAGTGTAGTGGACTTTAACCCCCAGTGCATAGGTAAGTGACATATGTTACAATTTTTATTCAGATTTGTATAAACAGTGAGGATCCAAACTATCACAAATATTAAGCTGTGTTTATGTCTGAATGGATTCTGGTGGACAAAGTTATTACTGAGAAATGCTATGGAAATTACTTCCTTCTGAAGAAGAAGTGGAACTATGTTGTAATTCATCGTTATCAAACATCAGTATATATTACATAGCAATCCAGAAAATTCAGAAAAATCAAATGGAAATTAGTAGTGAAAAGATCTTGATATTCACCAGCATTTTATGCTTTTCTACTGTTTGTTTCCAAGTCTTAATGACAGATACATGAAAGTAGAGGTGCCTGTAAAAGTATTCAAAATTGAGGTTGGTACCAAAGCCTGTATTTTTGTGATTCACAGGTGGGAATTCATCCTAAGTGTGAGGACTTTGTCTAGGAAGATGAGTCTGCTCTTAATGGGCTTGTGTAATGTGCTGTGGAAAATCTCTGTTGGAGTGATATGGGGACATGGCAGCAGACACTGAAACTTGAACTCCTGTTGCACCAAGCAATGATGAGGGCATCTGTGAGACTCCCTCTGCAGTAACTCCCCATACCTCAAAAACTGAGGATCTTCACACAGACACTGATAGTTTTATTCTGTATTTCTGTATTTTAGGCCTTGTCAACAGAGAACTTTAGTTAATTCTGAATGAGGCAAAAGCTGCAGAAAACCAAAAGATCCTCTACATAAACTCCTAGAGGCATAAACGTTATTTATAACGTCATTCTTATTTAACTGAGGGAAATAAGTGCTAATAAATGCCCAAAAAAAAAAGATTAGAAATGCGATTTAGCACAGTCAGGGATGATACTTATTAATCAGAAATACCTATTAATTTTTTTTCTATTTATTTTCTTTCATTTTTCGTTGACATAGTTTCTTAAGATGCTTTTGATATTGATAGCTCAGGGAGGAGAAAATGCATGCATTAAAGACTCAGAAGAGTTTCTGCATTTTGAATTTGCTAGAGATTTTATTAAATAGCACCATAGCTCAGGACGAGCTGATGGCATTTCACAGTCTATTTCCCCATATTCCCTAAATGCTGATTTACCAAGAATGAAATGAGTGTGCACATACTCTGGAGCATGTGTTAAAGCTGTGCTAAACATTTTCCATGTAACTTCCAGCTGGCAACGTTTTGCCAGAAAGCCTGGTACTTAGAAATGATAAATAAATAAAACAAACAGAATCATGTGTTGTAATAAGGAGACAATGGAACAGCTGCAGAGCATGGAGTAAATTCAGTTTGACTTGATGTGGACACAGTGGCTGAATTTTACCCATGAGATATTAGCAACATTCAGATTCTTAAGGGGAAGATTGTGAAGAGGGAAGAAGGGATCTCATTGGGAGGTCTCTTAGCACATTTGGAAAAATAAACAGAGAAACTATGAAAAATAATATTTAAGAAGGAAAATCAGCATAAGCTGTTCTTCTGCAGTATGTTGAAGAAAGATGAACTTGTCTGGGGAAGAAAAAATAGTGAACGGAGCTCTGGTTTTTTTTTGTTTTGTTTTGTTTGGAGAGATAAAAGGAAGAAGATGGAGGGGGGATGTAACTCAGGAAGGTGAACAGCAGCCACCAAGTGAAGAAATGAGAAATAATGATGATAAGGAAAGCAAAAGCAAAGGGTGCTTCTAAAGGGTGCTACTAATTAAAAAAAAGAAGACACCCCCAAGCTTTTTGAATTATATTTACAAAGGCAAAAGTATCATATAACACGTATGCTTCTGTCAGCATTTTCAGTTCAGGCAAATTTTGAGAGCAGTTCCTCAGCGCCAGTAATATCTAGTTATTGTCATTTTTCAATAGCAAAAACTACAGTATGTGAGACATTTATGTCACTTTTCCTTAACTTTTTGTGGGTGGATCATCTTCTACTTATATTAGTGCACACTGATTGCTCTTTGCTGGACATGGTATAGTAATAGCTCACTGAGACTTGTATTATTTGTGTTATTGAAGTAAAATCCTGGGGGTTTGCTCATACAAGGTAGTTCTATAAAATAAGGATGAACACCCTGATATTTATTTATGCTTTAGGCATCCACATTCAGAAACAATGACCCATGTAAGGTTTCCAGTTTCAGTGGTGAAACTGAAAAATGGGATCAAACTTAATAACTATGCATCAAGCAGATAAATCACATTCCTGTATGTTGATTTCCTGTTATTCAACCAGTAGGCAGAACTTTCTGAGCTGGAAATGGCAGTAGTTTAAGAGAAAGTAAAATGGGGTCACATTAACTGTAGCCTCTGACGTTTCCACTCAAATGCATGAAGGAGGCTAAGCAAGAATTTCTGACATAACCATCACCTGGACTTTGGCTTGACTGGGTTGTCATGATCAAATGACTTCTTTTGCCTGGTATGTGCTCTTCTGCTTTTTACATCCTTGATATCCCAGTTTCTACATGTGCACATGCTGACTTCCTCCAGGACACCACAAGGCACGGTGATAATTGCGCTGCTGAAGCTACCTGCTGTGTTAAAGGTCAGCAGAAGGGCCTCAGCGGTGAAGTGGCACTTGCCTATCAAAATGCAAAATGCCGGGGTGAAAGAAGTAAAACTCAGCTATTATACGTTACAAAACTTGAGACATTCAAAGTCAAGTATATCATTCTCATGTTCCAATACCCAGAGAAGAATGTCACAGCATGACTCCATCCTCGTGATGGAGACTGAAAGAAGAATGAAAAATAATGCAAAGTTATCTCCTTTTTGTTAAATCTATTGTAATCTTGTGTTCTTCCTCTGTTACTGCACTGAAATAAAGACATTTTAATCCCAGGGTACAACTGAGAAAAGCCCTGATCTAATAATTGTAAAACCTTCAGATCCGATATTTTAGAACTCAGAGTACTTGTCACTTATGAATATTCATACAGAACACTAAAAGAATTATATTCTGTCTGCAGTTAAGGCAGGAAAAGAACATGGTAAATTCTAAAGAGACAGCAGTATTTTACGGAACACTTGTCAACTCTTAAGGGCTTCCACAACAAAATTATTGCAGGAAAATTGTTTAGGAGAAGAGTATGGAACAGTGATAACATCATTATAGAACAGATCTTCTAGAGGCAAAAAAAAAAAAAAACAAATGCAGGAATCCATCTCAAGTATTAGAAATATTGGAATTCTTCAAGGTAACCTGTTAATGTGCATGCTCATGAAGGGGTATCCGTGCTGCTCAGCTGAGACATTGAATGCAAAAGGCTGATACAAACTTTGCAAAATAAACTAGAAAACTGAATCAAACAATCAAACACCTTTTTTTTTTTTTTTTTTAATGGAAAACAAGATTTTGACTGAAGAAGGAATTTGCCCTCTGAAGGCCTGGCCCTTTTAATGTTAAGGTTAGTTAAAAAATGTGCAATATTTCACACTTGTTCATGTCTCTTCCTTTGTGATTAAGTAAAATTTAGAATTTCGTCATAGTAAATTAATAAATGTTTAATAAGATTCTTTTCCAGGTCTTCTGACAAGTCAGTGCTCATAAATAAAAAGGCATAATCTCATGCTGGCAAGAAATGGACTTGTTCCAGTACTAACCCAAGCAGATACTTAGCAAGTTGGTTTGGTGGACTGATTTTCATCTGAAGTGGGAGACTTCTTCTGTTTACAATATTTCCTGAAGAAATGGAAGTGGCCTTTTATAAATTCTTCCCTTTATAAACATCTTAAAAATAAGGATAAGGAAATGTTGGGACCTCTAGAACCAGAGGCTGATGGTAGTTTATCTGCTACCAGGGTGCTGCTGAAAGGAAGGGAATGCTCTCTGTCCTTCTCCATCAATTCTCTTCCTCTCATTCCTTTGAACCTTCCTCCTGGCCAGACAGTTGTCCCCACCTTCCACAATTTTCCCTCTGAATCTACACTGGTGGGGTATTTTTTCCCTCCGCTCATTCATACATCAGGTATCTCTGCTGGCAGTGTATGCTTTGTGTGCAGAATACTCTGTTCTTTCATTGACTAAATGAAATCAGATTCCTGCCCCCTGTGCAATGTCTCATGTCCCTGCTCAGCCAGTCCCACTCAGGACATACATTATTTCTAAGAGGTAGCTTAGAAACCATCAGCAGGTGCAGATGCTTGTCTGCTTAGCTGAGTCTGCAGTCTGAACTGCTGAATTTTCCAGACTTTTGGGAATGGAAGATGCAACCCATCTTCCAGGTAAACATCTTAATAATAGAAAAAAATATTAAAGCTTCATAAAGATAAAAATAGCTTCAAAAAATGAAGTATTATGAGCTTGATGTCTTACCATCAAGCTTACTTCATGAGAGTTTTGTGAGAGGTGCTAAAGTGTGGGAAAAAATATTTCTGTCTCTGTCACCAAGAGTTTCAATTTCCATTTCTGGAATTATCTAAGTAGACATTTTATTTTGTGTCCAGTCCCTGCTGCTTTTTATACTCACTACTTCATTGTATTTCAGTATGTTTTGCATCTTTTGCTTATCCACAGAAGAACTTGAATTTAAGGAATTTTAATTCCATCCTTCATCTGATGATCTGAAGGAATGCCTCTGATTATTTGCCCTGATTTTTCCTAAAAGTATCCATGCTGAGTTTGCTTTTATGTTGGTGTATGTCAGCCCCTGTCTCCAGAACTACACTTTCCATGGTACATCAGTCCTGAAGATATTCAAGGAAACCAAAATTTGCTTTTTGTGAGCTATGAATGCTTTAATCCATGCCACACAAGTACATCTTCATGACTCAGGTGCTGAGAATCAAATCCTGTCTTGAGTTAAACACATGAAAACTCATTAAAACCAATGGAGATGCACAGGGAGAAGTGAATAAAAAGTAGCTAAAAAATGCTGGGCACTCATCTGTAAGCTTATTAATCTATTGATAGAGTCATCCTGTGTTTCAAAGCATGCCAACACTTCCTATAATATGTTGTGATTGTGCTGCGCTGTCAGCAAAGGTGGGTCGTGTGTTTAAAAATGACATTTGCTTTACCATTCTACCTAAATTGAGGATAATGTTTTTATAAATGGTATTTTTTAAAAGAAATATATTATTTGATAAAATTATTACATAAAATGAATTCCATCAAATTGTCACCGTTGTTATGTGCTTAAAAAGCTTCTGCTCCTCTATTATTAAGTGGTAAAAGATTATAATTTGAAAAAAATGAATACTAAAATGACTGATTTAAAAAAATATGTTTCAATAAAATTCACCATAAAATTCAGAGCAAAATGTAAAAAAATGACTTCCTTTATAATTTTAAATCCACACATTTAAAAATATTTCAGTGAACAAATTATTGTTGTAATAGAAGGTACATCACATGTACTCCATATTCCTCTGTTTCCAACACTCTTTCGTTGACTTATAGGATAATTCATGAGTCCATACTTACACTTACATATTTAATTCTTTACTATAATAGATACAGCATTTGCTCTGTAAACATTAATATAAGTTGAAAGGAAGTTGTGGTAATAGAAGGTAAGATCGAGTACCATTCAAACTGTCTTAGTCAAGGACATTTTCTTTGGGGGTATATATAGTTCCATCCCTGAAAGAGCTTTTTTTGCAGTCATAATTGCATAACAGTACTTTTCTAACACGACTGCTATATATACTGTAGCTGACTTTTCCTTGACACAAATTTAACCTTAATGATCACTCCTTTTTTTAACTCAGACCAACAGGAGAGTGAAAACTGCAGGAAACTATTTTTTTTCTTGCTCAGGTTAAAATAAAATAAACGAATAATCAGCTAGTGGTCAAACATTCAAAAGAGAATGGTAGGAAAACTGGAGAATAAAAGCCTTTGAAGATTAAGGACCTGAACTACTGAAAGAAAGAGAGAAAGAAAGTGAAAGAATTTGGCCTACTTATTAAATCAGCAACATTGTCAGTTGAATAGAAAATAGAAATTAATTAAATAAGTAAACTACAAAAAATAAGTAACAAAGAACAGCCTTACAATGACCCAAAGAATAGGAAGACTGTAGTAATTTCTTGAATACTTAATAAATTAAAAGAAAGAAACATAGTAAAGCTATAAAAAGTTAGACCCTGAATATTGAGATTTTTTTTTCCTGATATGGCAAGATTTCTACTATTAAACAAACAAAAAATCCCCAAAAAAACCAAAGAAGAAGCCAGATAGTATTCTGACCCCAGGATGTCAACATCCCTGTGTCATGTGTCTTTCATTCCATCCAGATCAGAATTCGGAAGATCTCTTTGCACCGTCCCTTGGGGTTTGTTCATGCAGGAAGTCACATAAGGGCTCCAGTGTGCTCATTTCATTGACAGCTTGAATAAGAAGGAATCTGCTACAAAACAAGGCCTCAGGAGTAACCAGTTAGGGGAGTGAGTTATTCCAGCCTGGGCTGCTGGGCCACCACTACAATACTGTCTCCAGCATCACAGAACCTTTGCCACACTTCTGTCTTCATCCTGTGGATGAACTGATTACACTAGACTCCAGTCAAAAGCAACATTTAACTCACAGTAAATAATTTTGTGCTTTATCAGAAGTCAAGTAAGACTTAAATAAATTTCAAAATGCATTTCAAGCTTAAACTGCAACAGGATCTTAACAGTGAAGTCTTAACAGTATTGAGTTTGTAGATAATAAATCAAAATGAAGAATACCATGGCAATCTATTCCAAAAGGAGTTGATCTTCAGCTGCATGAAGCACAGTAGATTTTAATTTTGTAACAAAACAGGCAGCCTGAGGTCTCAGTCTTATCATAGGACATACAAGTAGGTCAGGTACCACCACTGGAAACCAGGCTTGAGCCCAGGAGACAAAGAGACGTGTCAAAGTCTACAGCCCAGCTTCTAGGGAGAGAAAAAAAGCACAACAATGTAATTTTGTGTGTTGCAACTTCTAGTAGATCGTGAAATGCATCCTGGCACATGAGAACCTTTTGCTGATGAAACTGGTTGTCATTTCCATCGCAACCTATTAACCATCTTGTTCAGGTGACATCACAGGAAACTGAGTGACAATGCATGAAAGTGCCACTGTGCTTTTGATACAGAAATTATCTGTTGCCTTCCAGGGATAAAATCAGATTGACTGGGGAGGAGGGACAACTGAGAATTTAATTACAGTGCAAAATAAAATAATACTCCAGCACAGGTAATAACATATTTTGTGTCCCTAGAGTCTTATCTGAGTGGTTTCAATGATTTTTTTTTTCTCTCTTATTTCCCTAAGTGAAAAATAGCATTCTAGAATTTCCAGACCACACCTGAAATGTAAAGATCTTGAAAAAACCTCAGGCAATCCCTCCCTCTCAGATTTGTCTGATATGTATTGAAGTAATTAAAAAAAAAAAGTGTCTAGTTTCCCAATTATTTTCTTTTAGAAATAAACAAAAACAAAAATTCAAAATGAAAACGTAAAAGTATATGTTTTGTAATGAGTAAAATTTGTTTTAGTGCACTGAGTTTTCTGAGTTTTCCTTTTGTTTTCTCCCCAGAGCTACTTAACAAATATCTCTCAAATTCATGAATCCTTAAGTAGTTTTTAAAGGCAATTACTACTTCTCTGAGTGTATTATCAGTAGTTATTGATCATAAAAAAACCAGATTTTTATATGCAGGCTAGGTGCTCATCTAGTTTCATTTTGGGTTTTTAGCATGCACTTCTCCTCTACCATTTAATAATGTTGGAATTCTGATTTTAGCCAGACCCCAATGTTGATTATATATTGTTAATATTATTCTTTCTTTTTTTTCTTCATAAGCTGGTCTTGAGGTAGTTTCTGCATTATTTTTACTAAGTATATATCTAGATTGTATTAAAAGAGTAGACCAAGTACCCCAAATAACTATCATCTGCACAGAAAAAATTCTGACACCTTAGAGTAGCCTAAAGGCTGAAGATGAAGTTCTGACATTAAAAAATGGTATATCTTTTTGGTTAAGGATAGTACTTTACTGTAAAGGAGTTCTTGCTTGTTAATACAAACAGTGGCCTGGTTTAAGGTAGTATTTATTTATGACATTTTTTATATCAAGGCTCTCTAAACTTCACCTCTAATATGCTCTACCACGATTTCACATAAAACTGTCTACCAGAAGGGATTGACATTAGTTACGAGAGTGAGTAGCAGCAGCTCTTTAGACATATAACTACTGTGCCATTTTGATGTAATTCAGTTTAAATTTCAAACATTTCTATTTAACATAATCAAGTGGTATGAAATCTTCTTTTAAAATGGCAAGTATACAGTACCAGCTCAATTGGCACTTAGCAACGGTCCTTTTGCAATATGCACAATAGCTTCCAGCAGGGAGTTTTTTAAGGACCATCCTTTGAGAGCACAAACTCACACACGTACAATCAGGACACATCAAGGTTCTATCTCCAGCTCCCCTTGAGATGTTATTTAGCTAATGCACAAATGTTACAGCTAAGCTGTTAGCCTGAAAAATAGAACAAGCAGTTGTGTGTAGGTACAACCATTTCTTTCTTCATTCCAGGATATCTTCATATTGTAATTTCACATAAAGTAACACCTAGAAAGGTATAGTATGTGATTTTTACTCAATAGGTGGATTTCCACTTTTAAATGCACTGCAGCCATCAAATGCCCCTTCTTGAATCCTGTATTATGTAGTGGCAAAGCACCTTTGAGTGGGTATACTGCAGTCATTACTGGGTATCCTCTAGTTAGAGCATTCTGGAAAGATACAGCTTTGTCACAGGCTGCTATCACCAGTAAATACTGCTCTGTGTGTAGCTGTTCTGTATCCAATGAGAAGAAAAGATCTGGCCCTGCAGCTAGCTTTCCTCGAGAGAGTCAAATCCTGGCAAACAAGCCCCTTGTTTCAACAGGAAGCCTCCCATACTTATTGGTTGTCTTCCAAAAACTGTGCTGAACCATATAATAAGTTCAAATTTCATTAAGCCCGGGAGCAGAGGGAGTTTCTAGCATGCTGCTAAAATCATGGCATAATGCTCTGAACCAGATGATTGCATTCTAATCTCATTCCAGTTGGGATCCTCTTTTCCTAATAGAAGGCTTTTACATTCAAGATAGGAAAGTAAGAGGAACTCCAACACTGAAGTCTGCAATGCAGTTACTAAATACATTGCTTAGATATTTTGCACATGGAAAGAGATGATGACATTAATATTACTGCAGTAATGCTGTCTCGAGTGCAAGACTTCAGAGTTGGCTGGAATTTTGTTCCATATGGAAAGCTGCACCAACAACATGGTAGCATGGTGAAAGCACAGAAGGCTATGTTTGCCTGATGACAAACTTTTTTTTCCAAAGTAGTAAGAAATATGATGCTCAGTCAATTTTTTTATGTCATATGCTTTTAAAAATAAAACACAGTTAAAGAAAGAAAGCAAAAATGGGCATATATTTTTAGATAATATGAACCTATATGAGGGGAGAACATTGTTGTATGCATGGGACAGTGAATTAGCAGTGTAATGGACTCTGAAAAGATGCTATTCATTAGTGCCTGACCATGAAATCTGTGGAAAAGCCTTAAAATCGATGAAAGTAGGAATAATTTTTTGTTTGTTTTAAATTATGATCATGAAAAAATGTAGATATGAGTTAATGAAAAGAACTTGTGGAATCATGTATTTTTACTGTTTGATCAGAGAAAAAAACATTCTTTTTTTTACAGTCAAAACATTCACTTAGATGTGTTCTAATTGCAGTGGTTTGCTGTATTCAATTTGAAGCAACTCTCCAAATATAAATATAATTTTGTTTAGAAAAGAGATCTTAGAAATTTCTCTAAGCAAAACTGAATATTTTGTGGCTCAGATTTTTTTTAAACCTGCAGAAGCCACTGAAACTTTCATTGTTTCAGTTTTGAATCCAAGTAATGCATATTGTCTAAATTTTTCAGTGAATTAAAGGATCAGTGACGTGCATTTCTCTGACTGTAAGTGCTATTATAAGCTTCAGTTGGATTAGGATCCTCCTCTTAATCCAGTCTATTAAAAATGCCTGTGTTCTAAATCTGCATGATTTGCCTGCTGAAGAAGAAAGAAGGAGGCACTTTTTTTTTTCTTTTTAATTTAAATGAAAATATCAGACACTCCAGGGATTGGTGATACTCTAGAATATTTTGGGTTGGCCCATTCTGACTATTCAGGCAAAGGAACAGCTGATGTTAGAGACAATTTTTCGTACCGACATCTTGAGGCCCGCAGGAAAATTCAATCTCTTAATTCCCAGCGCAGTATAGTGCTGGACCATGAAGTTAACATGTTAGGTCCCCAGAGTGAGATAATTTATAAAGATTCTTCCAAAGATGGCTGATAAGAGTGCACAGTAGCTTGTGAGGAGTTTTGATGGTTGCTGGTGGCACGCTGGCCACGCCACTTTGGGCATGGGTGTCTCTCCCCGCAGGTGACGTGTGAGAGGCGCTGCAAAGAGCGAGACTGGCACGCTGTGCTGCAAGAGCAGAAAGCTGGTTTTAAAATTCTGGTAAGTGTTTTCTCCTGGCCACTCTGGTTGCCTAGGTGAAGTGTAACTGGTAAAGTCTGCTGGAGAATTTATTTGTCTCAAGATCCAGTATTTAATTTTCATTGTTTGTCTGTGGGGTGGTGGTTTTTTTTGCTTAAAAATCCTAAGTGCTTTAGTCTACAAAAACTGGAGACAAGTAGCAGACTTTCCCTTTTTTGATTTTTAACAGAATAATTTTATAATTGCAGCTGGTAAAGAAAATACTGTATAACTGGCTCCAAACAAATTTTTTTGGCTATTGTACAGAAAAGGACTTACTAATCTTAAACTATTAAAAAAATCATCTGGGCAGACAAATTTGCCTGCCAAGTTTTAGGTGGCTAGGATCCAGAGTGGCTGAGACATTAAATGTGAAAACTAAGTGCTTACACTTGAAATACCAAACTACAACATCAGGCCCCTGATGCTGTAACTTTTAAGAGAACTAAGTGGTGCAATACTGTGCATAATTATTTCACTCATGAGCAAAAGACCTATTACTCATAAGCAGAGCTGTAAGTCAGTTATAGGGATATTTCTTGAGAAACATATGCCAGTCATTTGCCAAACAAGACTGTCCTTTGCAGTTATATGTTACCATTTTTTGGACTTGCTGGCTAGTGCAAATCAACAGATTTTTAAAGTGTATTGGTTGTGGCCTCAAGAGGTACTTCATAACCTTTTATTTCTTAACATTAAATCCATTAGGGTATCACAGGCTAAATAAAAATTATCTTATCCCATCATTTTTTCTTTATTTCTCTTTTTATCTTGCTTATATGTAGTACAGTACCTGGCAGAGTACCAAGGGCAAAAACTCAGCTTTCTCTGATGTTAGTGTACTAGCAGCTTAAACAGCAGTTTTCCTGCCAATTTAAACTTTTACTTTTTAATGAAGAATTTAAACCAGAAAAGCTAAGCATTCCTTGGGCTTGCTCTTTAGTAGGAAGTAAGTTTGAATTGGCACTGTGACTACTAAAGCTCTTTTTCAAATCTTATTGAACCAAAACTAAAAATTCAGTTTAAATCCTTGTAGTCATCTAAGAACATAAAACACCAAAAGACCAATAAACAAAATTTTTAAAAAATGTAAACAAATATATTTTACAACTTGGATTTTAGAGAAACAAGCTGGTCTTTCATTTCTTATTTATTAATTTTAAGCAAAATCATTCAGCTCTACCTCGTAAGAGATATTCCTCCTTTGTGGGTGAACTCAAATTTCTCTCAAAATATACAGCTACATAAAATATACACAGAACATTTTATTCCTATACCTGCACCACCACAGGAAGATTATTTCCAGCCCCTGAAATAACTTTGCAGACTTCTGGGATTTCTGTATATTTTATGTTGATGGGGTCCAGAAGAAGCTTTGCTTGGTTCTAATATATCTCCGTGAGATGGCTTTGTTAACTGCTCTCAGAAAAGGAAGAGGAGGCACAAGAAACTTTGTAAAGCTCTGTGAACAACACATGTGAAGACACTTGCCTTCATTCTTCTCTCCTTCCATATAAACTCTGAGTTTTCTGTGCATGGTTTTGGACCAAATGACTGAAACAGTCTGTGGGTCAGGACTATCATGTAAAGTTTGGATCTTTCAGATGCTTATTTAAGTTGCTGCCATCTATATGACTTATTCTGAGTGCTTTACAGAAGTTGTAGTGTTATCTGGCCGTGGATCAATTATGGTGTTGCCTACTGCCAATGAGCTGTCCTAACTAGTAAACAGCTTGGTCCAGTTAATGCAGGAGCAGATGCCTGAGACTGTGTTTATCTTGAGGCATTGGGATTAATCATGCTGCAGACAACAGCAGGAGGCCAGGTGCCTCCAACAGGACATAGATTTAGATACTCCAGGACCTTGAGAATTTGGTCTATTCAAGCTGCTCAAGGCTCAAATTGAAACACATGCTTATTTACTTAACTGGCCTTGATGATGCTAGTCATATCACCTAAGAAGAGACTTATTTTCAAAGGTAGTGAATATTATAACCCTCATTTTTTTATGTTGCAGGGATCAACACCTCAAACAAGATGGGATTCTTGCTCAACTCTTTGTTCCCCTTCTATGAGATGATGAATTTGGGATATGCTGACACTGAAATCATGTCTGCAATGTGTTTGGAGATGTTTGGGAACAAGGCTGAAGAAAATGGAGAAAACTTACTAGATTGTGTTTATTTTTCCCAGAATTATTTTAAAAATTATTTCAATACCTCTGCTAGTGAAGATTTAGCAGTGTTGTTGATGGTTCCACATGTCTTTATGTGGGAAGATTTGTAGTTCATAACAAGAAAAAAAAAAAAGGAGGAGAACATAACTGTTCTTGAAGATGGTGAATGGTGTGGGGGAGGTGGATCTGAGGAGCAGCTGAGGTCACTTGGTTTGTTCAGCCTGGAGGAGACTGAGGATGAATGTACAGCTTCCTCCCAAGGGAAAACAGAGGGGCAGGCACTGATCTGTTCTCTCTGGTGACCAGTGACAGGACCCAAGGAAAGGACATGAAACTGTGTCAGAGGAGGTTTGGGTTGGATATTAAGAAAATCATCTTCTCCCAGAGGTTGGTTGGGCACTGGAACAGTCACTCCAGGGAAGTGGTCACAGCACCAAGCCTGACAGAGTTCAACAACTGTTTGGACAACACTCGCAGATACATGGTGGGATTCTCAGAGTTGTCCTGTGCAGGGCCAGGAATTGGACTCTGTGATCCTTTTGGATATTCTATCATTCTGTGGTTCACTGATAACTGCAAGATAGCTGCAGCAACATCTGAACTAACCCAGAAAATCACACAGACATCCCTCAGAGCTCAGTCTTCACTGGAGCCATATCTCCTAGTAACACCTGATCTGATTACCAGATATTCTGAATTAAATTGTATACAGGCTGATTTTCAAATCCTGTATTATTATCAGACACTTCCTGTGTTGAAATGGTTGTTTGGACAGGCTTCACAAATCAAAGCATCGTGTAGTATTAGGTACACTTCTTTATGTTCCAAGAAAACAGAGAGAAGCTCTTGAGCTTCATGAGATGGAGTGAAACTGGCTTAGTGAGACAGAATCTGAGTTTTGACTCTTTAGCTGTCATGAAAGTCAAACGCAACAAATCACCTGAGGAAGAGCAGGAGAATTTGGCACAAATAAGTTCTTTGAAGAACCTATTGTAGAGCTTTATGCAAGGTATGTTCTCTGAAGAGAGAACATACCTTGCATATAGAGGAGGTTCCCTTTCCTTCAGATTTACCATGGTATTAGGAGAACATAGGGCCTTTTTCAGGGGGAAAACAGCAATTTCATTTTTCAGGAAGGAACACTCAGCACAATCAGCACTTGAGAATGAGGCTGAATGCTCCAAACTATGAAAGTGACCTCACAGAGCATATGACTCTAAATATAAAGCCCTGAGATCTACATGAATATGTAACTTGATAACATCAGGTATCTATTCAGGTATATGCAGGAATATATAGCTACTCTGCAAAGAACTGCTTCTCTGCTTAAGTGCTGCATTAAAATTTCTTTTTACCTGTGAATGAATGAAGCCCAAGACTGTTCACTCAATGTGGACTGTGAACTCAATGTTCAAGGCCAAGATGAGGAGTGGAAGAGCAAGTTGAAATATTTTTGAGCAAGAGCAAGCTGAAGCATTTTTGTCAGCCAAACCCTGTAATATACTTACAGTAATATACTTACAGACTTACACCCCAAGGGAATAACCATTGCATACTTAAAATCATAACTGAAAGTGAAAAAAAAATGAAGTAAGAACATTTCTCTATTAAAATAATTTCATTGCTGTATAATTTTCTAAACAAACAGACTTCCAAGCCTTCCAAGACAACCATGTCTCTAAAATGGCTTTTCTTCTGAAATTTTCATTTGCATCTGACCTGTGCTGCTGTGAAGAAAAAGAGAACACAGCTGTCATTTGAGGGTTCACACCCCTTATCATGAGCTACATTCACACCTGTGGCTAGCTTGGCTGTTTCCCCACTAATCCACGAGAAAACTCAGCTTGGCCAAACTTCCACTCAGCCTGGTTTGTTCGCTCTACCTTTTCATGCTGGTTTAAAATTCCTGACTGATGTGTAAATAATCTGGAGAAGCCTGGATTCCTCACAAATCTGCATGGGAGTAAAGAAAAGAGGCAAGGAGGGAATGGCAAACCAGCCACAAATACTGTTGTCTATGGCTATAGATCCACAGAGCAGCTGGCTTATGCTGTGGATGCCTTTGTGTGTCCTCATGCAGATGATTTGGTAGCACATGACTAAACCTTGAGTACAGATACATGACTCCAGAGACATTTTCTCAGTTTATGGGGTGAGGGAAAAAAGCAGAAATTATATCTCAGAACATATTAGATATTTCTGAAATACTTGATGGTACATATACTGTGTGTTTAGTACATGCATTATGCCTCAAAGTATTCATGCATGTATATTTACTTTTATAATTTATAGACCAGTTACAACACCAAGCTCTCTTCCAGATGTCAAGAATAAAACTATATTTCACAGCTACTTTTACAACTGATAGTAAATCTTGCAGATGGTATGAGTACTGTGAAAGTTATCTGACCTTGAGCAAGAGGAAAACCCCACTGGAAGACTTCTATCTCAGAAATAATCAAGGTGTGCCTGCAAATGGTTGCTTATTGCAGACAGAAACTTTGGTTCTGCACTATTTTACTTTTTGAAATGAAAGGTGCATGCTTAACCCAAAAATATCAAAGCCAAAAATACTTTCTTTCAAAACCAATTGACCAAGGTGCCAGGCTGGCAGATTTTGCAAAGTTTCATGGTAGTTCTCCAAGAAATGTACACATCAGCATTAAGCAGGCACATCTTAATAAAACACAAACATGAGGAGAAACATCAATATTGTATTATGCAGCTTGCATTATATCGTATGCTTGTGTTGCCCAAAAATGTTCCACATGGTCTTTCACTTCCCCGAAGGCACTTTAAGGAGCCAGAAGACTCTGCCAGTAAAAAAGAAACCAGTTAAGAGTACCAGAAACTGAATGTTAGGACTAAAGTTAGGAGCAACCACCAAACAAACCTCCAAAAGGAGTTTTTCCAAGGCTGTGTTATGGTGTCAATGAATAATTGTAAATATTAAAGAGACGTGGATGTAGTGAAAAGGGTTTTGGAAACTTTTCCTTGTATTGCAGTTCATGGCTGGGGGATTTTCTGAGCAGAAGGCAGTAGGTACACCACTATGGTTAACAGATTTCATGGTCATTCATTTCAAGAGTTTCAACCATTCATTGAATAAGAGAATATTTCTTGTAGTCTTTTACATTTCCACTTGATTTCTTAAATTCTTTTCATACAACTCATGGTCATCAATTGTTCTGTATTAGCTTTCACCATGCCATTTGGAGTACCCTCTTCCTCTATGACTGCTCTTCTCTGGCCTGCTTCTGCTGTATGGAAATGTTCCATACCTGTGGTCACCATTATTTCATGTAACTATTCTTGTCCTGTTTTAGTCTTTTTGGGACAGTGCTGCACACACTCTAGATAAAGTAATTACAGATTTATACAGTGGCATAAAGATAATGTTTTCTGAAGGTCATGAAAAAGGGCAAAACACTGATTCACCCTCTGTAAAAAGAAGTATTTCCACAGATAGAAAAATTCATTATATTCTCTCCTTCCAAAATATCAGTAAGTAGAAAACCTTATTGCAAAGAAGAATATACATCTGTTAAAAGAAAAAAAATCCCAGACATCAAAAGCAATATACAATCCTACAGTGAAAGCATAGGAAAAGCTGTGATATAAACCCTCAAATATTCCTAAAATCACAAAACTCCACATTCATTTCTCAAAATTTTCATAAGAGCGACACAGGCTCTGATGCCAAACATTTACATTCATCTTCCACCAAATTCAATAGCTTATGTTTAGTAGTAAATTCATGAGAGTTTCAAGCATTCAACCTCTGGAAAATATTTGGCAAATTCTAGAACTTAACCCTGAAAACAGTAAAGTGAGCAAATGAATCCCTTTAAAGGAGGTGTTCAAACATCTAAAGGCAACAATGTGGGTTTCTGTACTAATGTCAATGCATCCTTTCTATAATCCACTCTTCAGCTACAGCCACTCTGAAATGTGATGTAAACTAAAACCCTGTAATGCTCTTATTCAGTGATAGAAAATCTTCAATAAACTGAGCTTTCCAAAATATCAAGGGGATGACGTATTCTTCCTAGAAATCAAAAATTGTATTTTTCATACAATAATTAAGTGAAATAAGTATGGTGCAAAACAACTTAGTCCAAAGATACCTTCCTGTCATCTCGTGACTTCCCAATCCACTAGAGATTTATTGTCGTGCTTATTGTGATATCACAGGATTCTCTGGATGTGTGACCTCACTGGTATATGCTGCCCATGGCTACCTGTGCTGCTCTCTTCCTTTTCTTTATCCCTAATGCTAAGACTAACTTTTAACAATAGAATGAAATATTTTGATTTATGATAGAAAGGTTAGTTAGAAAAGTCAGATACTAAATTGTTCAGTGGAACCTTTATCCTTTGATTATGCAGTTGGCTGAGCATAAGCATTTTGATTCACTTTATTCCAATTTAACTCCCCATTGCAGCTGACCCAAAACCTGACTTTTGCTATGCTTTGTATCCCTAGGAAAACAAAAAATGCAGTGATACTTGTTAAAAATTGCATAATATGTGTTTCAAGCTTTTGGCTTAGCAGAAATGAGAACTAGAACAAAAGTCATGCAAATATATAAAGGCTTGATATATTCGCTTTCTGAAAACCAGTAATAATTTTTTTTACTGCCACTTTAAATGACTTTGATCATTTCTGCAATATAGCAGACATGCTCTGTTATGAAACTTTGTATTTAGCTTAATAACATTGCTTGAAAAGTAGTTGCATTATAATATTAGATCTGAATCTTTGCTTTTTAGAACGTCTTAATTTCCCTATTTCTGTATTTTTTCTTTTGTTTTGAAGTTATATTGTATGGTTTATGCTTTGCTTTATAAGCAGTTACTATTATATACTGTCAAGTAAACAAAAAGAAAAATGGCCTAGATACCCTCTCATTGTGTCTTTTATAATCCCCACACTGCCTAGTTTTTATAATCAGTACAACTGAAAAGAGTTTCTGCAAATTATCCAAAGTTTCAAATGGAAACACTCTCTGAAATCCAGTCCTCATGCATAGCACATTGTAATGCTTTACATCCTTGTTACTATGTTTTATGAGCTGGTCCAAAATCTGGAGGTCTAAAAATATTTGGAACTTTTGTTTGTTTCAAAAAGGTCCCATGAATTTGAGGTGCAGTCTGGGGTTTAACATCCATTTTTAAATGCACATCAGTTCTGAGATTTTATAATGTATGTGTGCAAAGACAGAAAGGGAAAACACATGCACAAGAGAGTCTAGCTTGGCAGGCATTTCATATTCTGTTGCACAGTGTTTTACCGGAAAGCAGTCGGTAAGATTACCCACATTATAAACTTTGCTGAACATACAGTATATTGCAGTAAATTTTTGTATTTTTTCATAATCCCAGTATGGTGTTACATAGTGCACAATAGCTACGGGTTGGTTTTTTTCCCCACACAAATCCTTTATTCCTGAGTGCCCAACATCTGTCCAATCACCCTGATATCAATGTGCAACAGATTGAAAGGGCAAGTTTCCCTGCATGATTCCAAGTGAAGGCTAAAATGATCAAAACCTCAACTTTTAACTTGACTACTTCATTCTCTTGAACTTGTGGCCTGCACAACCACAACAGTGGAGAGAGGGAAGGGCAACAAGGTTCCATGCATCACTTCTGTTATTTTATGTTCCTCTTGTCCCTCAGTTGCTTGCAAACCAATGTATCTCTTCCCCATTTCGTGCCTCCTTCGTTTTGCATCTGAAGTAAAACGTACATCTACTGTGTAATTTAGGATAGCTTTCACATCTATGATGCCCAGAGAAGGAGCAGGAGGATGCAGATGGACAGAGAAACTACATGCCTGGGTGGGGCAAGAAAGTCTTTCCCATACTGGCCTCTTATGATAAAAAGATGTGGTGACATAGGGATTAGAGGTGGGAGAAGCATTTGCATTTGTGTACGTTTAGGTTCATTATCTAATGAGCAAATAAGTGCTATATTGAGTACTGGAAATATAGAATTTCAGTGTTGCCTGTATGCATTCTTTCCAGTCTACGTTGCTGTTTTTCACAGGGTTTGTAAGTTACACTCATAGTATGGTTCTAGATAAAGGTCATAAAATGTGGAATTTTTTTTTCATAATTTTGCTTTTTTCTTGTTTCATTTATAGCAGGGACAACTGAATGTTTCTTTTGCCCAGAGGAACTTAGAGAACACTCAATGAGGCTAATGGCAGCGTGATGAGTTCAGGTGCATTTCTCACAGCTTCACTCAGGAGTGCCAGGAACACTTCCACACGGTTTTCTCTAACGCCCATGTTGTGAGCAGTTCTGAGAACGTGACATTGCCTCAAAGTACTCTAAAACAAGGAATTCGGTGGGTGGCACCCTGCCTGCCTTTGCCATATGTGAATACCTTGGCTCCTTTGTCTTTGTCTGGCACACCTCAGCCTCTGTCTGTAGCAGTTGGGTTGGATTTTTCTGTATTCCCCTGTTTCCATCAGAGCCCTAGTACTGCAAGTGGTATTGTGTCAATAAGCAAGCACTTTGCTGCAAAATTACTCAATCATTAGAAGGGATGCGTGGCAACGAAGATATTCTAGCTTTTACATTTTTTATCACACTAGGGCTATTTTTTCCTTCTTTTCCACTCTTATTATTAACCTTTTTATAGAAAATTGGCTTACCAAGAATTTATGAATTAGCAAGTCTATTATAATGATGAATGGTAATTACCATTTAAATCCTGAGTCATTCATCAGCTTGTTCACCATATGTCAGGTGATACAAGAGTGCATGAATACTTGTCTAGTGAGTATTTCTCAAATGATTGTTATATTTGCCTGAACTTTGGACATGAATGCCAAATACTAGGTGAATAAAAGTTAAAATTATAGAAAAAGAAAAAGATTACATTTAATATAAGCAGAGGGGGAGAGACATCACAATAAGAGGCAATGCTGCTAGTGACACCTATTAGCATTAGACAATTATTAGCACATTTTTTATGATTTAGCAAGAATAAATGTGTATTTGAGCTTTTTGAACACACATGGAAAAGCTCGTAATTGCAAATGAAATTCTTATATAAGATTCCTGGGTAAGGAATCTTTTTAGAAAGAAAAAGCCAGGTTTGGGAAAGAGCTTACCAATTGGCCCAGCTAGCCCAGTCAAGCCTGAAGTTGCTTGGGAATTTCTGCCCTCATCAGATGCTTCTTTGTGAGTGTGAAGGCAGGTACTGGTTTCTGCCAGGATCCCAGAGAATTGGTATCTATACAGCCATACCAGTTCAGTTCATTTGGTCCTATCACTCCCCTTCCTTGATTATCCTTAATAATGAAGGAAAAATTTGAAAGGGCACAAGAGCTGAACTGTCATTCAGCCTCCAAATCCAGCCTGAGGTCTGGGGTAGTGTGGGAACAGTTTCGCTTCATCTGTCAGTGCCAGACATCCCAGGGATGCAAATTCAAGATTTCTGCCGCCAGACTTCTCAGTGCATCTCCTCACAAAAGACAAAACAATACAAAGATATCCTCTGGGTCCCCCATAAAAAATTATGTTTTCAAATGAGTGAAATTATTGTAACAGGAATGAGTGAACATTTTATGTCAAGTGATAAAGACTCTAAGGACAAAGTTAACATTAATAATTATCACTTCAACTCTTTCTTTTCATTTTGATGTACCATATCTCTTTTAGGTTTAACAGCTCATAAACTGAAGCCAACTTTCTGGATGATCATTTAATTCTTGATATGTAACCATAGACTAGGAATACTAAGATATTAATCCTGGCGGCAGACAGCAAATGCTAGACCTGGAAGCTTAATGGTGCTAAGCTGAATGGAACACACCAAGTCTGTTATCCTAACAAAATACAGTCTCTGTGCAGGTTGGAAGTATTCTCTTGCAATAAGTATCTGAACACAGGCAAAAATAAAATAACAGCTTTAAAATGAGTAATCTTGCTGACCTAAATTGAGACCATCTTGTTCAGTTTATCTAACTGTGGACAACAAAAAAACAAATCAAGAATATTGTTTTAATCAAAGGTCTGTTCTAGCAACGCCCAGTTTTCTTCATTGTGCTAAAACTGTCATTCTACTTTATACTGTTATTGCCTCCACTTCTGAAAAAAATTAAATTTTTTATTGCTGTTCTGAAACTATTTATATGTTGAGAAATGTTGTTGAAGTTTGGAAAGAAAAGAAAGAATCACAGAATTTCCTGTTGGATCCTCTTACCTTTGGATCAAACCATGACTAATGGATGACAATCTTTCATTCAGCTCACTACACAAATTGAGAAAGGTGTCTGCCTAGAGGTAGGTTTCACTGCCAGCCTATATCTTAGAGTGAGTGGCTTTGTGTACTTTAAATTTAAGTAGAATCAGGTGCTATACATTACAATTATAGATGCTTTCTTTGTTTATTAGTGGACCAACTTATATCTAACTTTTTAAAAATTGTGTTTTGCATCAATGACAAGATGCTTTTGGTTTAGATGCCCTTGGTTCAGATACCCTTGGAAATTATAGAAGGTAACAAAATGGCAGCCTAGGGACAAAACTAATCTGCAATCTAAGAGGAAGAAAAGTGAAGGAGTTAACATAGTCAAAAATTTTTGGGGGTGAGTTCTGAATAAAAATAATCACCAAAACCATATATCTCTGGGAAGAGGGGTAGAATTTGTGACTGTCAGTTTCAACTGTAGACTTGCAGGATAAGCCTTTACTCAGACACAAGGAAAAATATGAGAATCATTCTCTATACTCTTTTGTATTCTGTAGAATTTAACCAGACTATAAAATAGCATGTTTGTTTTGGTGTCTCAGCAGCTATTAACAAAGGGTTTGGGTGCCTGCAAAAGCCATCCACCATTCAATGTGCAATGTGCAATGAGCCACAAATCTGGTAAAGATAACATTGCTGTTTCTCATTGAGGAAAAAACACAGTGCAATAATCAGGTGAGTGTTCTTTCAAAGAAAATGCTAAAAAAGGCTCTGTATGGTGGCAGATACTATATCCCCGGATCAGCAAAACGAGCAAAGATTCCCATTGACGCCTCCCACCAGAGGCCCCAGTATTCCTAAGGCTGCCTCTGTATGTCAGCATGTGAAGTTGATCTTTCCCAGCTGACGCTGAGCTGAAATTTCTTGGAAGCAGCTGGGGTGGAGGGGTGCCAGAAAACCTTAAAAAATAAATCAGTTACAAGTGAACCAGGGCAACCCCAAAGGCCCAGAGGTAGGGCGGGTGTTTTGCTACATGCGATACTAATTAACTGTGAAAAGTTTTGAACGGTCCCAAAATTTTTTGTGAGTACCAGCTACCTTTTATAAAAAAGGCCATAAAAAGAAGGTAGAAAACACAGTTCCAGTAACTGAAATTAAGCATACAGAGCTTGGAGGGGGGAGGTTGCAGAACCCCAACCCACAAGCAATCCCATTCTAGTTTAGTTTTAGGTTTAGCTTTAGGTGATTCTTATGTCAGAGTGTTCCTTCTCATAACTCATCTGACATAACCAATTGATGCAAAATTTTTATAATTCTTATTTCTTTTTATGCCCATTCCCTAATATTTTTTTCTAGACTAATATTGCTTCAGCCCACAGAAAGCCTTTGGACGCCTAACTAATCAAAACCTAACCTGCAATTAGAAGGCTTGAATCACTTTGAAAATCAGGTACTCTTAACTCTGCTTTGGGGTTCATACTGCAGGAAGCAGTAAGTATTCCCGGCCCTGCATTTTTAAGATTTGGTGCCTCAAATGAGAGTAGGACTTTTACTTGAAAAGCTTGATTTTGGATAACCAAAGTAAAATAATCATAGTTTTCATGTTTTTAAAGTCCTTTAAAAGACTGCAGAAGCCTTAAACAAGTTCTATCAATAGTAAACAAATTAATTGTAAAATTCTGCAACACTGAAAATCTATCAAGATCAGGAGCTGCACACATCCATTAGGATCTGAATACATTTTGCTGACCTTTCCAGACAACATTTTTCAAGCAAAAGATCAGTTTATTCGCATCATTTTATGTAAGAGTAATAATCTGTAAACTCTGTAACGTGTTTCATAGAGGAAAGGGGTTTCCACAGGTGCCTGTCTCTACCAGACACAGCTATCTGTTACCTGAAGACATAGTTCATTGACTAGGGCTGGGCAAAATTTCAATTGCATGATGTTTCTGCTGGTAACAAATTTAGCTATGAGTGACACATGGGTGATTATTGCTCATATTTACCTCTAAGATGACGGAGAACAGAGACCCTGAACCACTGAATTGGTCCTAGATAGTTCTTCAAGAGCCTCTGTGTGTATTCCTGAGCATGACTGTGTATGTATATGCCTGTAGGTACATGCAATACTATATTGTGTGTGTGTAGTATGCATTTACTTCCATTTCTGTTCTTTGACTTGTCGAACTGGTAGAGAGATGAAAAACAGGGATGAGTAGGTGCCTTTTGTAGTTGATGGAAAAATAACTCACTAAGCTTGGGCTGCATTAGTGGCTGGTACTGTTCTGCACCTTTGGAATGTGCAAGGCCCCAACCTTTTTGTAAGAAGAGGCTTTAAGTAACCTTCATCTCCTCACCAGGGTCCTCCTGGGAGTCTGCTTGTCTACTGCATCCCTGCTTCCCTGAAGCCTTGAGAGGCATGGTGAGCCAAGGCTGTCCCAGTCCAGGGTGCTCCAGCCGTGTCCTTGCAGCCTTAGTAATGCTGCGTGCACCAACAAGCAGCACAGAGCAGGAGTTAGAGTCCAAAGGAGAAACAGCACATTGCAAAACAGGCTTAAGGTACACTGCCTCACCAACTCTGTGTGGTTAAGAAACACCTGGTTTTCTTCAAGAGCCTCTGTGTGTGTTCCTGAGCATGACTGTGTATGTATATGCCTGTAGGTACATGCAATACTATATTGTGTGTGGATAGTATGCATTTACTTCTTATGTTTAAAAATAAAATTAAAAATATAAAGAAAGACTGGTGCTCAGTGAAAACCACCTACATATTATGCTGAGCTTAGCTTTCCTGAATAAGTAGATTGGGTAGGAAGGGTTGGAGGTAGAATAAGAAATGTTATTATATAAGATTAAGATTCAGTCTGAGGTGGCTATCTGTCCAATCAAAATCTCTCTCAAAATAGATTTTTCTTTTTTGGAATTCTTACCAGTAAGGGTAGCCAAAGAATTAGATTCAACTGATTTTAAAACATTTATCCTCTTTTCTTTGCTGTTGTTGTGGGGAGGTTTTGTTGTTTTCATTTGGCTTTTTTGCCCCTTGTGCTTTTCCTGAAACTTGGGCATCAGGAAGTTCTTGAATTAAGTTGGAAATGTGAGTGAGTATTTTAGCTTAGGAAACCTTTTCCCTATAACAGAAGTAGAAAATTACTATGTTTTCAGGATTCATTCAGCTACCTAATAGATAGTGCATAAACTGGTGTATATGACTCATAAGAGCAAGATTTGTGGGAGAAGTAAAAAATTATAAGACAGAACTTGACTTATTGAATTTAGGCTAAAAATTCTTGCACTTGCAATACTATTTTAAAGGACACAGATTTAATAATAACTTCACCTTTAATCACTTGGAAGACACGATTTTAACTAAAATACGTCACTAGAAAATCAGTGGAATTATTACTCCATTTTTAGAATGAAACCCTGACAACATCTCATTTCATTTTAAATTAAAGAGTTGTTAAAGAAAAAGTAAATAAATATTCAAATCTGAATTTTGATGGAATATTAGAGTGAATATAAACAGAAGAAGATGGATCTGCAGGACTATGAAGAGGAAATGCATCCTAAAAATTAATATTGCCTGCAATGCATTGACTTACTGTAATACCTACCAAACCAACTTTAACAGTAGGATTTAAATTGCAAAGTTGACATGGCCATTTCTAGACCTTGACTTTTCCTGGTAAGGAGATCCCTGATGTGGAGGGGACTATTACTAAGATTCTGAAGTTATCCTCTGCACTGAATGAAAAAAAATATTCATGCCTTTAGGGGTTGTGGGTCCTTGCTGTGATTTACATAACTTACTGTGAGCAGCCATGGCAGACACCAATTATAGAGAACTTTGTAACTGCTCTACCTGTAGCTCCCAGTGGAAGCCATGTTTCTGTTGTATTAAATCTGTACAGAAATGACAATAGGGGTAAAGGAAAAAAAATAAATGATGCTGTGAATGTTATAAGTAAACCTTTGGGAACAACAATATATGTACTGTGGTGCAACAGATAATGCAATTTTGCTCAACATTTCAGAGATCATGCAGACCAAATAAAAAAAATAAAAAGCAAAAATAAAAACATGCCAAGAAATTCAAAATAGACAGGAGCTGTAATGTCACTTCACCTTTCACAGCCACTGCAGTTTTGTAAGGCAGAAGTTAGAAGTTGAAATTATTTCTGTTATGTGTTTGGCTTGGAAAGGAAGCATGGTCAGGTAAAAAAAAATAATGCATTTACCAAAGTGACCTCATATGCAATTCAGAGAAGAAATTCTGAGTGTCAGCCCAAATTAAAAAACTAATGCTGAAAACTGTCTCAAAAGCTTATGGAGTTAGTGCAGTTAACATTCGCTCTGGAAATATCTTTAAAGTAGCTCCCTGTAGCACTAAAGAGCTCCTGCACAGGCTGAGCATAAGCTGGTGGGTAGCTGGGACCTGCTGCCACCTCCAGAGGAGAGCAGGGAGTGCTGGAGGCACATTTCCATCTCTCTGTCTACATGGCCTGGCGCGGAAGTGTGAGCTATGGCACAGCTACACATTTATCCAGACTTCCCCTGGGCTTGAGAGAGAAAGGAGAAGTAGTCCTTTGTGCAGACCAAGGTGCAAGTACTGTGCAAATATTCAGTGCAGCAGGCTGTGTTCGGGGTCCAGCACCAGCTGGGCCATGTGCTCTGCGGAACTTCATCAGTGCCGAGTGGGCTGCTCATGCTGGGGCGCCTGAAGCTGCCCTGGGACACAGCTCAGACCTTGGTCTTCTAAAGGCCCTGTAGCCCTCTTGAAATATTTCTACAGGGGCTTTAAAGGCTGACAGGAAGCACTTTGCTGTTATGTTCTCAGTGCTTCTGGGAATGTTAGTAAACAGGAAAAAAACCCTCCAGTTTTTGGCAGAATGCCATTTTAAAACAAACAGGGAAGCAAACACCACCCAACCAAGCAAACCAAAGCACCAATAGTCCCTCCTAAAAAACCCTCACCAAAACCAAAATCCACAAAACAAAACCCCTTTAAAGAGGAAAATGGGAGTAAGTTAAGCTTTCTGATTTAGCTACCACTTACTGGTGAAAGGATAGAAGACTGAGTAGAAGGGGAAGGAGGCAACAACCTTTCAGATAATCCATACCTGTATAGGGCCATGACTTTGAAACTAAGTATGAATAAGTATATTTTGTTCTGCTTGTGCTTCAGATTAACTTTTCAGCTCCTACCATTCCTGGATGCTTGGGTGGAGGTTTATTCTGCATTGAGCAGGTATCTACTAGAGTTTTCTATATATTTGTATTGTCCAAAGCCTTAAACTTCCTCTTTTCTCTGTTGCTGGTTTTTTTCCAGAGGCCTGTTGACCTCTGGAACCTAATAAAATCACTTTTGGAACATTTAGAAAATTTAGAGTAATAATCAGTGTATTTAATCTTAACAATGTTTAAAAAAAACACTTGGAAAGTGAATTGAAGGAATTGAAAACTGGAAATTGAGACCTCATGCTCAGTTCTTTTGTTCTTCATTAGGACTTGCCCTTTTGGTTTACAGTCCTGTATTAAAAAAAACATGAAAGGGGTTGTAACTGAATTAAAAGTAGATTCCACTCTGTCTCCTCTCTTCCATGAATCAGTCCTGTCTGCAGGACATAACCTGAAGGGGAAGTGTTGCTCACAAGCTTTGCAAATTTTCACATGTGCTGAAGTCAAAAAATCTCAAACACGCTTATTTGTGTCTCAAGAGCTAGAATTGATAGTCTGCTATTTCTGCATGCTCTAGACAATGAGGAAAATGATGGATGAAATCCACAAAGGACTGAATTAATTTGTCAAGATACGTTAAAATGAGTCTAAAATGTTTGTAGCTGGTTGCTATCTTCATCTGGAAAACTGAACTGAGCGTGTTTGCCTCTGAGCACTGGCAGCAAACCAGACCAAGGACTCTTCGTGAGGACTTTTTTTTGGTCTGGACTGAGCTACAGAAGAATGTCACTGTGAGTCCAGGAGCCTAATCCTCCAGGCATCCCTCATGAGGCTTGGGATCATCCCTGGTCCATCCCAGAGAGAAGTTTCCATTCAACTGGACTTTCGCTCAGCATGGAGTAAGAAGGGCTTAACAATCATCTGTGCATGCCAGCTCCATAATGCTGCTGCTGAAAACAGACCACTTTATGGATAACTTATGTTATGATGGCTTCATTATATACAGCAGTGAAGTCAGTAATTTTCAGCATTGTATCATATACTAAAAATTCTACAAGTCTAAATGTGATTGAAAGCAGGGAAGCAAGTAAAATGTTGATAAACAGTAGGATTCTGCAGTACCTCAACAGCCTACCAAAATTCCACTACCTGAAATTCAGAGCCTGAACCAGTTCACAGACAGGTCAAAGAAATAATGGTTCATTTTGCTGTTGGTGACTCCTGAGTCTCCCTTTGTGCATCACAGTCCTGGAAAGCACCATCATCACAAAGCCAATGAGAAAAACAGTCATTTTCATCATGATTTCAGGGACACCATGTTGTACAAATTTGCAGGGGAGCTCACTCCAGACACACATCCTAGGTGATGGGATTAGAGCTGCTGTTTTCTAAGGACCAATGCTCGCAGACATTTGTCATCTGTTAGGTCCCTAGTAAAATCTAGCAGTATTGTAATCTTAACTAAAACTATATTTGTTATATTCATTCCACTGCAGGTGTTATCCCATAAACATCATTGCGCATTTTATTGAAGGGAGTGAGATGGTGACTTTTGTATCTCTAAGCACATTTAAGTGCTATTTTAAAAATTTAAACACAGTTTTATGTTTCACATATTTCAGTTTTTTGCCTGTCTAAAGCTGAAATAGGATGCTGTTTCAAACATGGCCTCTTGTTTATGATCAAGGCAAGGTGCTCTTTAAGCATATGATATTCCACTATAGCAGAAAGAAAATAATTTTATAGAGTGTTTTTGCATATGCTATTAAGATTCAAGTCTTGATTTCTTCCCCTTCTAAACAGTGTCCCAAAGACCTGTGGTATCCTCTGTGTTAAGTGCCGGGTTCAAGAGATTAAGGGCAATGACTGGCATCTAGTTCACTTTTATTTCCATTTCAGTGCAACCTCACATCGCTATACATCTGTTTTGTTGATTCAGAAGAGCACTTGAGATGCTTTACAGTTGATTTTGACAAGTGCTACAATTTGATATGGTAGATAATTCTTGCTGAGTTGATTTCAAAAGTACAGAAATTATAATTTTGAGTAGATATTACCTTTCTTTATGATCAGAATTTTCATGTAATATACTGTGCACTTAAGCTTCTTAATCACATTTTCTTTTTTTAAACATTACATTCTTTCCATCTAATCAAGTATTGCAAATTAAAATATTGTTCTAAATATATCTTATATTTTTTTCCATGCACTGTGGACAGCTCATGCAAAACCCACTTGAAAAAGTGGTCCCTCCTAACCTTCTCACCAAAACTATTTGGTTTGGAATTTAATTAAGCAGTGAGACAGGACAGACTATATAGCTAGGTTGATTAATGCACGCCTCGGGTGCATTTCACCTCATGCCTCTAGCACATCTGAGGTGTGGAGTAATCAGTTCAACTGCTTAGTCAAAGTATCTTAATGTGATTATAAAATGGGCATTCGTTAAAAAATAAAAAACTCAAATATGACAACATATCCTTACACTACTAAATGTCATCCACGGAGATGAAATTTGGACAAAAATAAGGTAAATAATTTCATTAAATTCCGGGTTTAAACACAATAGAATTATTTAGCTGAAATATTTTATGGGGTGAAATGTGAGTGTTCCATCCTGTTCCTTCTGCATCCCCTTCCTTTGGAGTGTACAGAAACTAGTAACCCATCATCACCCCCAGCTTCTAACTCCTTCTTTTTTTCCCCTCTCCAGTCTAATTCTTTACTCTCTTTCTCCTTTTTGTTTATTTATTGTCCTTCTGCCTCAGGCATTTCTTCCTGACGTCAGTATTTACTGGGCATGAGCCCGTGCTCTCTGTATTGGTGGTCCCCAGGTGCTCTTCAGCACATGAATTGATGAGGGAAGGATCTGTCCTTGGCTAACCTCTGTGAACACTGCAGAGGGGTTAACTCCAGATTTACACCGTGCAACTGGCAGTTTAAGTGGTCTCAGTTGGAGGCTTTCAACAGAAATTCTGGTCAAAGAAATACGAAGAAGGATGGACAGAGAAGTCTTCAACTTTCAGAAGGGACACCCATCACAGGTTTGTTTTCATCTGAAGGAGAATGGACTAATTTATATTTTTAGGAGAAACTACTGTCAGAATGTTATCTAAAAATAGCAGTGTTACACATCGTGATTTCCTCATAACTATTGCACAGAGATATACATGAGAAAGCATAAGCTTCCACCTCACACCTTCGTGTGCCTCTCCCAGAGGCCTGGTGTTCAAATATCTACTTGTGCCTGTCTGGGCTGGGAGAGTTTATTTTCCTCACAGCAGCTGGTATGGGGCTGTTTTGGACTGGTGCTGAAAATAGGATTGACAACACAGGGAAGTTTTAGCTACAGCTGAGCACCTTACACAGCATCAAGACCTTTTCTGCCTCTCACCCCACCCCACCAACAAGGAGGTTGAGGGTGCACAAGGACTGACCCCAGCTGACCAAGGGATATCCCAGACCATATGGCACCATGCTCAGCGTATAAAGGTGGAAGAAGAAGAAGGAAATGTGGGGTGGTTTTCAGAATGATGGTGTTTGGCTTCTCCGGTCACAGTTACATGTGATGGAGCCCTGCCTTCCTGGACTTGGGTGAACATCTGCCTGCTCATGGGAAGTGGTGAATGAAGTCCTTGTTTTGTTTTGCTTGCATGCATGGCTTTCATATTATCTCTTGAACCGTCTTTATCCAGCCCACAAGTTTTCTCACTTTTACCCTTCCAGTACCCACCCCACTGTGGGGGAGTGGGTGCATGTTAGCTGAGCTGTTGGCTGGGCTAAAACCACGATACAGCAGAATCAGTAGTGAGATTCTCAGTGAGTTCAGCCTTGTTTGGCCCTGAGACAGCAGATTTTACACCAACATTTTCACACACTGTCAGAGGGCTGCACTGCTGGCATGGGAGGGGAGGCTTTGATCAATAGAGTCCAAGGGCCTCTGGCAACTGCCTGTGACTCCATGAACTTCAGGGGGTGGTGTGCCCTGGCACCTTTGTAGGTCTCAATCTCCTTAGTCCCTTTGAAAAGAGAATTTGACTGGAAGTTTCTGAGTTTAAGCTAGAGGAGTTTCCGAAGAAAGGGGATTTTTTGTTTGTTTTGTGGGTTTTTTGCTTTGTTTTTAATTTTTTCTCAAGAGAAGAGAATATAGCCTAGAGATTTTAAAATATCACTAAAAATGAGAATCTGCTCAGTTGTGGGGGAGTGTTAGGGGTCCCCAAGGAGCCAAACAGACTAGCAAAGGGGAGAAAAGTGTCTGGAGTAGTGATGGAAGGAAGAAAAAGCAAGCAACAAAAATAACAAAGTAGAACTGAGTCTGTTATACAGAAGGAAGCAGAGGGAATTTAATGAGCAGAGAGGGAGAGGCATATGTCCAAAAAATAGAAGATTAAAACAAGAGGCAGGAGGAGTGGGGATGGGAATGCCAAAAATTCAACTTCATATCAGAAACAAAAGCAAGGGTCTGAAATGGCACAGTCACAGTCTGCTCAAGGGACTACTCCTTACTGATGCAACCTGGCCCATGGAAGCTTTTCAGATATTCATATAAGGGCTGCAGGAACAAGCCCCATATTCACCAAAGGATTTCTGATCCCTGCTCATTTGTTCCCACAGTCACTGCCCCACTTCACCCCAGCTCTGCCATTCACTTACCTCAATTTAGAATCTTCCTACGTGGTTTCTGTTGTTCTGTTGGCCACAAAACTTAAGAGGAATTCAAAGAAAATTTTAAAAAAGTCTATTAGGAGACATGGACTTTCCTCTTCTGAGAGGCGCATGTGAACACTTCTGTCTAGCATAGACTGGATTTGTTCAAATTCTGCAGTTATGGTATGTGAGTCAGCATTTTTAAGCAAGAAAAGTAGTCCATTCTGATGTAGTTTTTAAATAAATACAATTCTTTTTAAGTTTATGGTGTGAGGTGTAAATACTAGTGATAGCTAATTGCAGATTTAAAACTAAATTCCTTTTCACTTGTGTTAAACAAACATTCTATATTCTCTATTCAGATGAATAGTTTTTTTCTAGTCAGAAGTCACATTGAGGTTTATAGGGTCATACACATAAATTAGGAATTGTTGAAGAAATAAGTGTTTATGCAGAATCCATCCCATAAATAGCAGAAAAAAAGCAAGTAAGGTTATTCATGCAGGGCTGCTGATATATATACAGGGTTACTCACAAAGTTTCCTCTAGTGTTACATTTGTATTCATATATGTCAAAAATTCAATGTTATTTCTTTTTAAAATAAATTGGAAGCACAAGTCTGTGGTGTATGATTATTTTATTAACTGATAAATCAGCTAGCTCTCAAGGGTATGGAAGAAACGTATTTATTTAATTTACAAATAAACTGTATCCATTCCTGACTCCCATCCTTTGTTAGAAGTATGCCCTGAGAAATTCCAATGTTTCACATTCTAGTTGCTTAAATTTATTTTCAAGAAGTAAAAGAAAAAACATAAATATATTTTTTCAAATCTCCAGACTTCTGTGCAAACAAAATCCCGTAAAATATGAACAAGTGTAAACACCGAGTGTGTTTTCAGTGGACATGTGCTTTCATGGTCATATAAGTTGTATTTCCACAGCACTTTTCTAACTTTAGGTACACAAGTTCATACTTACTGCCTCTAAATAGTACAGCCTGACTGCCAGCATGGCTGAGTGCTGGCAGTTTCACACCCATAAATTCTCCATTGAGATCCAGATGGGTGAATGACTGCATTCATGAGGAGATGCCCCTCTGCATACGGTGTAAAAATTTGAATAAAAGCAGATCAAATACAGGTGTGGGTGTTTCTTTTCTATGACAAATCACAGGCTTTTATAGCAGATGTAAGTGTTGAGAGCTACTTAGTTGAGAGCATTTTCTTATCTTTAAACACTTATAAAAGAAGGTTATTCCATAATTATCCATTATGGGGACAAAAACTTCATCAGTTAGGGAATAACACTTTTTTTTAATCTTGTCTTATTTGGAGAAGCCCACTCTAATCTCCTGTTTCACTGAGCAATTTACTATTAAAAATGGATCAAAATGCCAGACTCTCCTTTGTGTTCTCCTCCTATATATATATATATATATTAAATGAAGTATGCCAGTTTAACAAAGGAGAAATATGTTCTCTGGCACTGCCTACATCATACATCTGTTCTCTCCCATGCTTGGACCAGTCTGAGTGCTTCTATAGTCATGACCAGCAAGTCTGTGTCTGTACTTATGGTATCAGTTGCTGGTGTCCCAGCTGCAATTGAAAATCAGGTACCAGTTATGCTCTGTTACCTCCAACAGGTTTGGGTTCATCTTAAGCCCGTAGAGCATCGATGCCATAATAAAATGATGATAACAACAAGGGAGGGTAGGAATGTAAAAGAAAAATACCCTTCTGGAGAAGAAGAAATTACAATCCTAGAGAGTGCAATTCAGTGAGTGTGTGAAGTTTGTGATAACTATTATTTTGGTCTTGGCAAAACTAGGAAAAATCATAAGGATCTGACTCCACAATCCTTGTTTGATAAATATTCTCACTGATTTCATTGCGGCTGCATTGTTTATAAACCTTTTTTTACTGCATATAGACGTCATGCTGGGGGGCAGCACATCCTCTGGTTAACTTAGACACCTGATATTGTGTGTTTCAAAAGTCAGGCCTAAAGCTTCAGCTCTGGATCCTCATCAAGTTGATGAAGGTGAGCAGGCTTATTTAAAGGCTCAGAGTGACCCTGCACAGCTAAGGAAGGCTTAATGGCTAAAATGAACTGGCAGCATCTACTTCTTGAAGTTTCTTTCCAAGCAGCTACCTCCACAG
Source organism: Melospiza georgiana (assembly GCF_028018845.1). Classification (NCBI taxonomy): domain Eukaryota; kingdom Metazoa; phylum Chordata; class Aves; order Passeriformes; family Passerellidae; genus Melospiza; species Melospiza georgiana. Next base: position 56,152,175 of record NC_080433.1, read on the forward strand.
GAAACTTTAAGTTTATGGTTCAGGACATTTTCTTTGCCACATGCAAAAAATTTCGACAAGAGTTGAAGACCTGAAGTAGGCAAAGGAGCTTCTACAGCAAGTTTCTTAAGAGTGTGAAAAAATGTTTGCCGTTTTACGCTGTGTATATGCAATATTCCACAAATAAAATAAATAGAAACATTGTACATTAAAAAGGAAGAACTATATGACAGCTTTTGTTGTGATGGTGGTGGTTATTATTATTGTTATTAATATTATATAATTATCAATATAATTATTTTATTATTTCATGCTGAGAAAACTCTGGTGCTGGAGATGCATTGAGCAAGACAGACAGAACAGTATCAGAATCTGTACAGACACATTTGCAAAGGGAGAAGCCAAAGCCAGCTCTGTAAGGCCATGTAAAATTCTTTCATTCCTTAGGAAACAGCAAGTAACAGCTGCCAGAGCATAACTGCTAGTAGGGCAGCCTTGAATTCTGCATTTATTTCTATTTCTTTTGTTTTCCTCAAAGTTAATTTTTCTTCCTGTCTTGATCAATACTTTTAGGGTGAGATATTAAGTATGCAGTAAACTTCTCGTACCAAATCAATTTCTGGTGAAGTACTGATTAAATTGTAAATAGTGTCAGAGATGAATCAGCCCCCTTACATTTTATTCCAGAATATGAACTCCGCTCATTCAGCTAAATGATCAGGTCCAGTTTGCTATGTAACAGGTTCTACAGGAAGCGAAATCATATTTTTTTATTTCATATGAATTTTGTGGATTTTAGTGCTCATAAAAGGAACAGATTATTGACATGTACTATTCAAGTTACTCCAAATAAATCTGCAAATGGCACCTCTGTGCCTGGAAATCTACTGTGGTATTTCAGCTTTGGACCTCAGCTGAAAAGAGACTACCAGCTGAACTAAGCTGTGCAGCATGTTTTTATGTGCATTAGTTTCCACCACAGATTTGGTGGAGACTTTCAAACTCATTTCACATGTGGCCCAAATCAAATTTCAAGGCAGGTTTCTGGAGATGAAAAGCCAG
>NC_080433.1:56155715-56178215 GCF_028018845.1 Melospiza georgiana
TTTTAAATAGACATGAAATCCATTTTTAATTTTTTGACAGGGATTATTTTTGTTTCAGTTTTCAAAAAACCCCATTTATATTGATCTTTGTTAAAGGTGAGAATCAGCTTCTTTAACTGTATTTTACAGGATATCCTGATGCCAAACCAACATAGCAATGCAAATTAACTATTTAAGCTTAAATGAAGATTTGTAAGTAGACACTTGATAAGCTTGGAGCATTTGAGCTTGAGCTAGAGAAATTAATTTAAAAGTAGACTTTTATGTTTCTAATATTCTTAAAAGATATCTGTGCCTAAAGTGAGAATTACCCTGAAAAGAGGGCAGGAATGGTTTTTGGAAGTGGAATGCAGCAAACAGCTCATGCATGCCCAACATGTACCCATGTGGCATATACCCACACAACTGCTCAAACACACAGAGAAAATAGGATTTATTGTTATCATTGCTGCAAAATCAGTATTGGACAGATTAATTCTGGCCTCTCATACAGCTCTGCTCCTTCAGGAGAGCTCCGCAGCACAACAGTACCATTCTGCAAGCTCCTCCACAACAGGTTTTTTTCCCTAGTGCTAAACATTCCTCAGTGTGCAGCAAGTTCAACACCCTTTACAACTTTTCTCTAGGGACAAGTACTACAAAGGGGTTGTCTTTTCTAAGGTATGTCAAGGCCTGAAAACCCACTAAGTGGTAAGTGTACAGCTCTGACCTGACGGAAGCAGCAGTGGCCTGCAGCCTGCAGAGAGCTCTCAGCTCTGTATCTATCTAAGCCATTCACAAGTTAATGCATCATGAAGGGAAATGCTTCCCATGAAATTCATTTAGTTGCTGTTTAAACAGTAAATAATCCAAAGATGGGAAGGTTTACTTTCACTGAAACATATTATTTTGTTCATTTGAAATTAAGTAAATTGTCAGATTGGGAGTACTGAATGCAGAAAATAAAAGGATTTTGCTTTAAAGTTGGGGAAGGTTAAAAACAGAAAAAGGACTTAGGATGTAGCAGAAAAAACCTGTAGAACACCGCTGAACAGAGATGAATCAAACACACCATTATATGTGTCGCTGCTGAATGATAGGTAGCTTCTATACATCCTATATAAATTTCAAGTTCCTGTGTTCACAAAGCATACTTCAGGAATATGGTATTTGTTATATAAGTATAAATAAATATACATATATAATATTTATATGTACATATACACACATACGTGTGTACACATGTACATATATATATATATATATATATATATATATATATATAAAACTAGAATATGGAAGATATATATGGCTGGCTATAATTCATTTCTAATAATATGCCTGATTCTGAAAATGTGTGTTTTTCAATACATATGTATGTTTTATAGAGAGAGACCTGTGTCACTGTCGGGGGCAGAGCAGAAATGTGAATTGAATGGTGAAATGATATAACCCCTCATGTGTCATCTTTCTAGGAATAATCGCTCAGCATGACAATCCTATGCATTCAGAAGTATTCTGGAAGTTGCCATTGTATAGGAAAGTAAAGATTACTTTGATGCTGATCTTCTGATGGACAAATAAGGGAAGGGCTGATTTGGGTCAGATAACTCGCTTGCAGTCTGACACAAGTTCAAACTCTAATCCTGCAAAGCTGGGCTGAAAATTCTCTAGGAACAAACTTTTCCATTGTTTTCCATGCTCCCACTTCCAATGCCAAATACAACTTGCAATTTTAAAGGTGTGTGAAAACAAGAAATAAGTTGGAAAAAAAAAAATTACTACATCCTTCCACTGTTCAAGGAGAACCCTTCTGGGGTTTGGTTCACTTTCAAGTTTGCACAGATTTTGTCCCAAATAGCTCACCTACTCTGCTTCTGAAGTCTTTCAGGATAAAAAAGTCCAGAAAAACAGAAGAAGCAGTGTTCCTAACTACTGTATGTACTCTTTTAGGACAGGATCAAATTTTTTATCAGGAATGGGTGTAAAATAGGTCTCTGAGACGACCCTTTGAAATGAAGTGAGATTTCGTACAGTACGTCTGTGCGGTTTGTTAGGCAAAACTCTGTAAGTTGAGTTTTCTGAAGTAAATTTCCAGTCTGTTTTTTCAGCTGGATAATGTATTACATTTCGCTTTCCCCAATCCAGCCAGTGCTTGTTAAACCTTCTCTTTTTTTGTCCATGTGTTAAGATGATGGACAGTATTTGCTGATTCCAGCTTATCTAGGCTTTTAACAGAAAAATCCTGGATCAATTCAACCTGTTTGAGCAAAAAGTCTTGTAAATGCCTGAGTCTGGGGAATGGTTTCACAGTAATAAACAAACACAAGTAGTTTATAGAACTCTGCTAAAACAAAGGCAAAGTCTTCTATATTAACACATTCATGTCCATAGCATAAAATGTCTTTACAAAATAGTCTTTCCCTGCTCACTGATGAAGCAGAAATGTGATTGTAGCTCAGGTTATGTTTTCTGCTCCTGGTAACTCTGAAAAATTCACATATGGCCCTTACATTTTCCCTTACTATGGATTTGCCTCTGTTTTCTAGTTCCACATCCTTGACATGCTGATCTCAGCATTATATCAGTGAATGATGCAGAGATATCACCATTTCTCTTTTCTTTCTTTTTCTGCTGCTGTTTGTATGTTTGTTTATTTGTTTTTAGAGAAAAAAGAGGACAAAGTCTGACCAAGGAAAATCAATTTATATGAATAAGAAAGAGTGTATATATGACAGAAAACAGCGCTTTTTAGGAAAGTCAGTTTCCTCTGACATTCTCCACTGTCTATAGATAATATGTTCCATAATATGTTGGTCTTTTAGTAAATGCATCCATTGGGAAAGGAAGAAAAAAAAATAGAGAGAGAAATAGGGGGCAGGCCATGAATTTAATAGAAGAATGTAGAGATCAAGGAATTTTGCCAGTATTGAAAAAAAATAGAATGAATTAGAACTTCTCTTAGTGTATGTCAGACATCTTTGAAGTTTTGTAAAGTTATTGTGCATAGCAAGAAAGAGCATTTTCTCCATGGATGTTGGCTAACTGATTGCCCCAGAAGCAGAATGGGTGGTAAAAGAAGATGCATCAAAAAACCCATCCTGAAAAAACCCTAAACATTTCTTGAAAATTTAAACATTTCTGAAGCTGAGACAGCTCAGAAGGTTCCACCATATTTCAGGCTTTACTTCTTAAACAGTCATGCATACGGAACACAGCAAATACGACTGCAGTGTTTGTATTTCATTGGGAACATGATTTTGGTGCATCTTCATATTCTACCAAGTGACAGCACACAGCTGCCTCTTGTCCTTGCAAGACAACAGAGATGAAAGGAACAGCCAATTTTATCTTTGTTATCAGAACTCAGTGAATAATTTGCAATTAATAATTTAGTCCTAAAATGTCACTTTCAGTGTTCCAAAACTGTTTGTGAATCTGTACATTTTTAAAATAGATAAGAAATATTAGAATCAATAGACATATTGCTGGTACATTCCATACGAAAAATACAAATAATTAAGTCAGACATCTTCTTCCCTGACTTCAGTTTTTTTTTCCAGATATCAGCCTGGCCTATCTGATCTGCTCATCACCCCTAAATGGCAGCAGTGTTGGTGATGATTTTCACAATTCATAGATTTTAGAATAGCCCAGAGGCTGCACTAAATCACATCAGGACACAAGCAGATTTGAAAAAATAGGACTAGATTTAGGTATAAAGATTGTTGAAAAGACCTTATCACTTTCTTCCTCAGGTGAAATAGCAGGCGTACAGACATATGAGCTGGCTGCAACTCACTTCATTAATCAAATCAATGAATTTCAAATTTCAAATATAATATCTGAATATACAATTTTAAATTGGTGCTGGTGTAGTTTCCAGCATTTGAATTACAAATTTGCTTTTTGCTAATCCATTCCCTAACAGAGATCAAACACTTGAAAATTCATGAAAAGCAAACACGAAAGGGTCACAAACATGGTCAAATGTTACCTGGCTGTTTAATTCAAATGGATACTCAAAGAAAATGTTTCCGATATTTGTTCAGCCCCTTCTTTCTAGTTAGCTTAAAAAATTAAAGTTAAATGGCAGACTAATACTATGTGCAAATCAAAAAAAAAAAAAATCAAGGAGACTTGAAGATAGCAATACAGAAGTAAATCATAAAGACAGATGAGTACATCTGGAGTCATACTGGATATCAGATTGAATCTGTGGATGTTCACATCCATAGCTGGCATTTTAACTGTGACAAAAATAGCTGTAAAATTTAGAAGCAAGTTTAAAATGTTGAATATATCTATTTCCACTGTGATAGTCAGTTCTGCTGTATATTCATTGCCAGAAAAATGCAATTGTATCCAAATGTGCACTGATACATTGAGCCAGTAGTCAAAGTTTAGCAATATGGGTGCACACTTTCTTTCTCTTTCACCGTTGCAAGTGCTATTGACAGCAAAGTCAAATATGCCTTTAGCAAAAAGGAAAGAAGTAATGGGATTTTTGTTTCTCAAGTTCTGCCTAGTCAGATTCAACACATATATTATTTTTCTGCCTTACAACCATCTACAAACAGAACCTTCTCATTTCAGTTTTTCACACATTTTCTTTGTGTGAATCTCACTGAAATAGGCAAGCTGTCAGTGACAAAGCTTAGTGTCAATCTCATATGAAGTTGAGAAATTAGAATTACAAAAGGAAAAATCTAGTAGCCACAATCAGTCCTGTAGCTACAAACAATTTTTTTTGCTTCATCAGCCAAGGTTTTAGTAGAGAGATAATCTATGATGTCACCTATCACTGATGTCACTGCTGTTTCTGAAGACATAAATTGCTTTATGCAACAGACAAGTTCTTATGGGAGAAAAAACCTCACAATGAGAATAACATTTGCCAGGAGAAAACCCAACCCTTCCACATAAATGCCCTGGGCTCCTGTTGTGCCATGACTGTGTTATAAATCTAAGTATACCACCTCTGCTGTACAAGCTCTCCTACTTCAGCCCAAGTCAGGTTTATAAGAACCTTTTCATTCAATAGCAAATTGCTTTTTGCAAGTACACAGCTATTAGTGACTGAAAGATCACGCAAAATGGAAGAAAAGGAAGGTGATTCTGTATCACACTCCATGTTCTTTCCTTCCAGCTGTGGAAAGCTCAGCTTATAGCCTAGCTGGGATCTCTCCACTAATCTCCAATCCACCACTTAGTCCAGTCACTGCTACTATTGAATTTGATGTCTCCACTCCTAGACGTGGTATAGGGAAGACATTGTAACTATTAAAGACATCCATAATAGGATTTTTAAAAAGGAAACTAGTTAGGAGATGTTTAGTTGTATTGCTGGTCATAAAAAAGACATATGAACATGATGGATCATCAAAGCTAGCTTGCTCGAAGAATTCAAAATTGTTGTTGCTAGACAGGTAAAGCTGGAAGATCTCCCTAGTTATTCTGAAAAAAATTGGCAAAACAAAGAAGGAATAATTCCCTTCTGTCAGTCAACTGCTGAAACTAGCATGGAAAGAGTTGTTTGAGTCATCAACATAAAGAATGTTTCTATAAAGATAGATAATAAAGATAAAGAATGTTTCTATATAGTTTTCCTGTTCATTCTGTCTTTTGATAGGTTACTGTTCCTGTTGATTCAGTTATATAAAATAAAGACTTGTGAGTAGAGGCTTTGATCTTGTTTAACATGATGGTTACTTCAAGACTTAAGGATGGTTACTGAAGGTCGCTGTACTAGAGGGAAGAACATAAAAGCTTTGAGTGGGGGTAACATAACTGCTGACAGAATTCTGTTTTGGGTGTAAGCAGAGGGCTGATGTGGAGTAAACTGAAGGTTATCAGAATTGAAGAATGAGCTGCAACAGTAGTATTGTTTTATGAGATCCTTGTTTTCACTTCCCCTACACAGAGGATTTCATAACCTACATTTTTCTCTCACCTTCTCACCCTTAAAGTAATTAGAGAAAGAAAGGTAAAGAACTGATCATAGAAGTTTATTTTGATATTTTTCCTTTCAACATATATGGGTCTTATTCAGCCAATATCTTATAGATTTTTTGAGACATATTTCCTGGGTCAACATGAGTTATTAATTTTATATTCTTCTTTCTACTGCCATGGCAGTGATAAATAAGGAACTGGGTGAGTTTCAGGATAGTGAACTGGATAGGTAGTTATTTTTACTCCATGTTTTAGCTGAATGTTGGTAATAGTAGAATTGAACTAAAACTAAGTAATTTTAAAAAGACTAGGTTATCTAAACTAAATCCCATCATTAACTTGCATAGTTCCATAGCTGCCTTAAATCAGAGCTAGCTGGTATTGCTCAGAGCAGCTGCTTTCATTCTCCACTGACATTAAGCCCCATGAGAGGACTTCCAAATTTTAAAAAAGTTTAGACCACATGCCAAGCACTGACATTATTTCATGCTTTTTTTTTTTATTTTTGGGGGTTGAGGTGTAGGTTGCAGGTACTTTGTAGACCAGAGGCCAAGAGAAATGTTATGGTTTGCCAAAGGTTTACCAGCAGTGTCCCTCAGTCACTCGTCCTCTCAACTTCCCGCTACAGCCACTGGGCATTCCTGCTGCACATCAGTCCCACAACAGCCATATCTGCCTCAATCTTTTATACAAAGAGTGACAAATCTTCTTTAGACTGTTTTATTGTAAATTTCTGTGTACATTATTGTGTAGTTTGCACACAACAATATTTCCTTTTCCATATTTCATTGAGAAGTTGAGATGCATTTTTCAAATTCTTACACATGCCCTCTTCGGGCTGTTTGATGTTTGCTGAAATGTGATAGGAAGTGCTCAAAACACAGGTTTTCAGCAAATGCATCACAAAAGTTTGTAGAGCAATTGATCTAGGACAAAGAAACTAATTGTGTAAATTATCCACATTTAACAGGTGTAAAGCATTCAGGAATGGGTTATTTGTAATGAGCTACCATATATAGTAATTGTATTTTGTGGAATGAATACAGTTAACTGTGATCTACTGATTGTCTTTGTTCCATGCAAAGAAATTTAATTACATTTGGAAAATGTAATTAATAATAAATAAATTATTTTAACTGCATAGCAATAATTACAATACAATAAAAAGAAGTCTAATTCCATTTGGAAGGTGTTGAAGTGATCTTAGTAAATTCATAGGACCCCTATGAAAGGTAAGGGTGTGAAAGGTAGGTCAGAGAGCTCCTTCACAACCTGGAATACTGACTGCATCCACCATCATCATTTTGCTTCATGAAAGATATGGAAGGTGAAGGTTCTGAGATTTTAAACATCTTGTCTGGTGGCCTGTGGTCAAAGGTTAATGGGTTGCCAAAACCATTTCCTGAGAAGCTGGAGAAGAGGCTAACTATCTGGGACCTCAGGATTTCCACTGATCTTGAGATGCCATGGAGCACATTCAGTTTCATAACCAAATCTGGGATGTGTATGCTGCTAACAGTGTTCTGTTCCCTTAAGCTTGTCGTGCTGAAACTGTCATCAAGCTTACCAGTAAGGTTTCTTTCTTCCAAATACTCTTCTGATGATGATATCTCAGGTCACTTTTTTGCACTCAAGAATACACTCAAATATTTTTTTTAAAAAAAAAATCTTTCTGCTGATGGAGACACTTGCATAGGTCATGTTATTGAGATCACTCACATGTTTACCAAATACTGTTTCTCACTGCATAAAGGAGTCTGTAAAAGTCCTGTCAAAGCCATGATGAATACAGCACGCAAACACACAGTTACTGATTTAACTGCCCCTGCTGGAACCCAACACATCAGAGGAGCAATGGGAAATATATCTTAAAATAGTAACTTTTTGTCAGTAATGCTACAGTCCGTGTTTAGTTACAAACCGAAGCATCAGAGATTATAGCCTCACTGCCAGACAGTGAAGCACAGTCCTTGAAGGTACTTGGCCAGTCAACCAAGCAATAAAATAACATTTGTTCAAGTAAGAGAAAAAGTCTAATTTTGTTTAAAAGTGTTATTAAACTGTATATGCAGAAAGAAGAAACCCAATTTTAAATACAGTGGCTTTAAATCAGAAGCTGTCCACCCTAATGCCCACATAGTATATATCATTATTTTGCAGCATGCTCAAAGATGAGTTAACAAATGGCAAGTAGAGCCAAAGAAAACAGATTTGCTAAAAAAACTCATTGTGTTGAAAATTGAGATCAAAATAAGATTTTCTTGTCATCTCAAGATGTACCTTTGTGCATGCTGCCTATTATCGAATATGTCTATTTATGTAGGCTTGTGTGCACCTGCAAGCATCTAAATATTTGTCTGCATATGCACAATATGCAAAATAAGCTGAATAAGCAAGGTGAAATTTTTAAGGAAAATATAATTTTAAAATCACATATTTATCATGAACAATGATATGAGTGCCCTGAAGATTAAGATCTAGGTAGTACAGTTGAAAATTATATTGTTCATGTGTGTTAAAAACATACTGTGGGAGCCAGAACCATTTTTTCCATGTGTATATCTACATATTCCTCTATATCAGTACCTCTATCTATACACTGGGATAGAGGAATATTAGCTTACAATAGATGCATCTAATCAAAATGTGTGTGAATGGTATGTACTATGCACTATCATTTCTTTCTGCAATTAATTTAGAATTCAACGGAATAATATGAAGTCTTTTACTACTTAATTAAACTTTTGTAATGCCTGTTTTACCAAGATGAATAAAATGCATAAATTGTATGAGGTGACATCTAATGCACACAAAAAAGAGAAATGTAAAAAATCAGAACAGTGGGTACATTAAACTGATTCTTAATAATTGAAACCAATTTAATCATTTGAGATTATTTTATTCTAGCTGACGTAATACTGTAGCAGTTTTATTCTAATTATAACCTGTTTCATTTTAGTCTGCCTTTCTAGTTAATTATTACAGTCAATTTGTAAAATGACATGGTTCCACATTTGCATAGGTCACTATTAAATAAATGAATAGCTGAAATTACTCTAGCATTGAAGTGTCAACTTTGGTAGAAGTCAAGAGGACTTCAAATGTTCTTCTAACACCCCTTAATGTGTTAATGACCACTATTAAACTGCAATTAAAAGGCCAGAGAAAAAAAATGCACGAAACAGTTAATAGAAAAATAGCAGAGACACAATTAAAACACTTCAGTTTTTGACTGATAGAAAATAAAGGGATATGCTGAAAGAAATATAGTATGAATCTATGCCTAACACGACAGAACTGACAGTTTAATGATAACAAATCATAGGCTGCCTTTTTTTGGAGCATTACACGTCAGCTTGACATTAACATCAGTAGTAAACAAGACAATGTAATGATTTTACCTTGTATTTAAATTGCTACTTATTACAGTACTAAATAATAGCTTTAAATAACTTGGTGTCCAGGCTAGTGATGTACTCTGTTTGCATGAGACAGTACTTAAAGATCTGTTTAAGTTTTTTGTCACCTTAAATAAAGGATATATGTATGTCTTAGCTGTGCAGCCTACCATGTTTGCATCTGAAACCTCTCCTGAATCCATAACACTGTCATTAGGCTTGTTTGCTCAGGAGAGGAATGAGCAGTGATGATCAAGTCCTAACTCAAAACAGGTCAGACTTTTAGGTATCAAGTGGTGTGTGTAACTCCAAGAAAGAAGCTCAATTAATCAGAGGTATGCCAGGGCTGTCATATTAAACACTCTTACTTCAGAACCATACTTCACTGAGAGATGAACTGAGTATGGGAGCAGTATGTGTGATTCCAAAAGCTAAATTACATTCAACATGAAAATCAACATTATGTCTGAAAATTTAAATACATGCATCAGAAATTTCAAAGTCATCGTTCCCGCAGGAATTAAAATTTGACCTCCAAGTGATAGGTAGTATTTTTTACTACTGTTACATTTTAATCATTCATATAATCTACATCTCTGCAGTCGAGAGGAGTTATGTTTGCCATGGGAAATATGAATTCTTCATTTTCCATTATTATCTGTGTGTTGTGTATGCTCATCCATAAAATTAAATTAGTTTATGGGTTAAATCCTGTTCTTAGTTGCACTATGTAATACCAGACTTGTTTTACTGATTCAGTGGATATAAGTAATTTCATTAATATTAACAAACTTAAGCTTTCTTATGTTACCTAAAAAAGCATTACTGCTGTCCCTAAAAGTTCATCTGTGATATTGCTTAGACCATTTTAAATAGGCCTTCACTTCTTAGATAATGGATAAATCACCACTGCTCCTTCTTATCATTGTTTCAATTGTACAAAATAGGCAAAAATATACATCAGTGCGTTGACATTTTTTTTCTGCTTACTTCACACAAATAACTCGTAAGCTTTAATGCATTCTTCTATAAATCAGTTTGAAAACAAAACTGAAATTTTTCCCTTTCTCCTTGTGTTTATCTTATTGGGCATGAAATGTACTGTCACAGCCACAAAAATTGGAGACAGATTCAAGAACTATATTGCATGTTCTTATATGAGGACAAAATTATGGTTACAAGTGGCCAGGTTTTAAAGGATATTTAGGCATTTAAAAACATACATAGGTTCCCAATAGGATTTTAAAAGGTTAGATTATTTTGAAAATTCTGCTAGGCACTGGATATATTTCTTTGAAGTTCTCATACATGTGTAAGTTCATACATTGGAGAAAAAAATGCACATAATCAATGAAATAATTGGAATAGATTCAACCAAAACCATTTCATGGGTACCAGAGGTTTTCCTATGCTTGTCTGTTTGTGTCCAGATCAATGCAGCTTCATCTGCTGCTAAAAGTGAGAGATACTATTTTTATTGTATAGCTGCTGCACTAAACTGTCTATTGTTTAAAGCTTCTGTGTTTCAAAATGTCATTTCTTTAAAACATGCAAGGTTCTAGTCTTGCTGAGAATTAAAACCACTATTGAATGTGAATGATAAAAATTGAAAAAAGAAAACTATTTTCTCATGTTCAAAAATTGTTTCCCCTTTGCAAAAAACACATATTTTTCTGGGCTCTCTGTATTGCAGAAACTTGCCTTTTAGCACTGCAAAGGATAAGAAATGTAAGTGCACTTTCTTGAGGAACATGTTAATGCAAATAATTTGGCTGGGGACTCGGGCTCACCAGAAATGTATGCGTATGCGATGGTGCTAGATCACTTTTATAGGTTCAGTACTTACCCTGCTCTTGCCAGTGTCCTCTGAAGTGTTTCCCTTAGCCCCTGCCAAGCACAGAGGAAAGCCCGACAAGCCCTGTGCTGGTTCTTGCTCCGTGTTGAGCCAAACACAGAGCAGTTTACCCCTGGGCTGATGCAGACAGGCAGGCAGAGAGGCACAGGTGCTGTCCTTGGGGTGCTTTACACAAACCTGATCCCTGGCCCTGACTCTCAGAGGAGTGCTCAGCCTGTGAGGCTAAAACAAGGATGTGTGCAATTGCCCAGACAGCATCATGTTCCTTTAGGTACCACCACTGGCCAGACCAGGGCAAAAGAAAGAAGCAAGTTTATGTTAAAGCACAGAGGGAATGTTATCACTCCACAAAGGGGATGCTAAACTTAGGTAAAAGAAGAATAGTGTATACCATCAGGAGATCTATAACAAAAAATACAGTAAAATTTAGGAAGCATAAGAAGGAATTAGCACAGTTTGGGCATTCTTCAGGAAATAACTTAATAACTAAAGCACAGAAACAGACATGCAGAGAAATAACTCCAGAAAAGGAAGAGGATTAAATCATACCAAGCTTAGGTTTTCCTTTAAAATTTTGTTCAAAACCAAAGTGACTTTAATTATCTAAATACTCTGGTTAACCCTTGATATTAGTTAACATTTCTGAACAGGTAGTTTTTAAACTCAGTTTGGACACACGACAAACCAGTGCTAGTAAGCACACATAAGTGACAATTTGGTGACAAAAAATGTGGGTTTTATGTTTTGGGGAAAAAAATGTGGACCTACAAAACATTTTAAATGTGTCTGGATATTTTCAGTTTGCTTTTAGTTTTCAAAAGTGTTTTGTGAAAATGAAACCAAACCAATCTTGCAAAACCCCCATCCCATCTAGTAATTGCTTTGAAAATATTTTGGTTGACTTTTATGGTCATATTGTTAAGGAGGAACTTGATGTGGAACTGAAGATACATATATGTAGGTGTTTTTAATTGTAAAGTTGAGAAAAATGTAGATCTATTTAAAGCAGGAGTGACAGTTGCTGAGCATTGTGATGTATCACCTTGACATGAACTGAATGAGTTAGATTAGTGACTGACACTAGCAATGTCAGAATTTACATTGCAGCACACACAAACTCTGTGGAAATATACTATTAGCACTTGGAGTAAGCAGCGATGAGTTATGAGATAAAAATTGACAGTGTCAATAGTCATATGCCCTCACAGTCAAGAACAATGAACTTGTGTATGTGTTGTAGTATGTGTTTGGAGGCTAATAAGTGTATATATCTGTCTGAAATATATCTATAGTATCTTTAATTACACCAAATTTCAAGAAGCAACAATCCAACATCATAGATAAGAAAGGGAATCTCAGTAAGGTCTTCTTAAACCCTCTGGAGTTTGATTTATTCTCTAGGTATGTTCACCTCTGCACACGGTGTTGGCAGGCACTGCTTGCTCTTTTTTGCTCCCCAGAAACTCATGGAACATGCACAGCTATACACAGGTAAAAGAAAAACACTCTTTTAGGAGGAGTTCTTTTCCAAGCACTGTTTTTCTTGTTTGGAGTCAGAACAATAGTAAATTTTACAGATACAATGGGAAGGAGATACATACTTACTGTAACATATCATGCCCTAGCTATATAAAGAGTATCACAATTGAATGGTTAATCCAGTTTGATAAAATTTGTTGCCAGCCATTATTTTCTGAAATCTGTTGATCAGGTGACTCAAGGAATGGGGTCCAAAGTCCTCATCACTTTAAGCAGCACTGCAGATCACCCTGTCTCTGGCAGATTGAGGACTGTGGATATCTAGCTCAGGTGCTGTGAGTGCATCCAACAGCTGCACCTCTGGGTCAGCCCTCACATGCCCAGAAGTATTTGGGGACCTACACTTAGCAGGGAGCAGGGAATTCCTTAATATTGATGACCATACAACATACTGGTTAGTGAGAAGCTCTTTAAAGTTCCTCTTGTGATGGAGAAACCTGTTACTGATGGCATATACCTTTTCCTCAGTTTCTCTCTGAAATCACTTTGACAGTCTCAGATTAAAGTCAGTACTAACTCTGCATAGCTACTGAAATGTCATAAGGATGAAAACTACAGTAATGTCTCCGTGGAAATATGATTATTAAATTTTGCCCTTTCTCTCTAACAATATTTGTAATATCTTGACGTGAAGTGGATAGAATGGCAGATTATTGACTGCCACTAGCAGTGTCAAAAATAATGCTATGTTGTATCGAGAAATTATGTATTTTGGAGTTCACTAGCATATATACAGAGAAATACAAAATTGGCAAGAAGCTGTGCTTTCATCTTCAGCAGCCTGGAGTGGAGTCCTGACTATCTTCTCCTGGTCCACCAAACACTCCCACAGCAACCTTAGAGTGCCACAGGCATATGGTGAGCAGGCTTTAAAGATTAATTCTTCTCTATTTATTAAAAAAGAATTTTACACAACTTTGGTGCCATCTAAAATTAGTAATTAAAATAGGAAAATGGTGGTATTTTGTTGCTGTGGAGAGCAGGAAGACAAAACCGTTATAAAAAATGGAGGCTGAAAATGTCAGAAAAAAATAAAAACAAATATAGTAAAATAATAAAGAGTAATTGTAGTTCCCATATGGAAGGAGAGCAACAGCAATGTCTCATTTAGATTTCTATTTCCACTTTTTGAGAGTACATTAAATAATGGGCATCTGTATGTTGTATCTGCTGTGATTTTCTTAATTTTCCTTCTTTTTGTTGCTGCATAAAACAAAGTTACCAGAATGATTTATGTGTCAGGTTTATATTTCTATTTTTTCTAATGGAGCAATTTTATTTTAAAAGGTAAAACATAATTTTTAACCTACCAGTGACATCATTCTCCACATTGGATCAATTATCTGTGCACTGAATAAAGTTTAATTGAACCCTTTTAAATCTGTGCAGCTGTTGTGCAGTGAAATAGGCAGGTGGATTATCTCATTAGTATTAATCTAAATGTTTTGTGGTCTCTGCACATTTTAATGTGTGTGGTGTATATATTTGGTAATAATTCCTTAGTTGTTAAAAATAAGTGCTACAAGAAAACTTTGATAATAATTTATGTAATATTTGGTTCTTAAACAGGATGAATTAAGGGCATTAAAATGATGAGTGGATCCACAAAACCTATTCCAGCAGACAGAATGAATGAAAGTATTAGTTTGAAAACTTCTGACCTATTTTAATTTTATTTTAGGAGTGCTCTGTTTTATGCATTGATGTTACTATCAGGATTTTAGCTGGTTTTCCTTCCAATCAGCTTAGCTAACTTAAATCCTTTTTTAAGGTTCACCAGCATCAAACACTTCTACCTCATCTTCCAGGAATCTATTTTCAAAAAATATTATTTGTTCCTAGCACCAAATTCTGACACTGCTTACACAAGTGATTCGGGAATAAAGCTGAGAAAATGGGCCAGGACCACAGCATGTATAGAATGCTGTAAAGCACCGGAGTGGCATTAGCTTGGCTATCTGGGAATGTAGCCCGAGATACTCAGATCTGAGGGTGGAGGATCTGTGGGAGCCCTGCCTGGGGACAGCGTGTCTCTGAGCTGCCCCTGAACCTGCTGGATGCTAATGTCAGGTAGCACTGAGGCTGCCCAGTGAGAAGCTGGCCCAGTGAATGTATCCAGGATTTAAAGGTCAGTTTTGTGCGTTTGCTCAAGCCCAATAAAGAGAGCAGGAGGGGATGGCTCACGCTGCTGCCAGAGGGTCCCTCCGTGGCACCGAGCTGAGTCCAGCTCTGTCAGCTCCCAGGGGAAAGGGGTAAAGCTGCTCCCACGCACTGAGAGAGCTTGCTTGGGCTTCCCTTGGAGAATTCATGGCCTTACATTTAGTACAGTATACTGCCATATTTCAAATTGGCTGATTTAAAAATTGTTATATTTTTTCCTCCTTTTTCAACTTTGATTTGTACCAGAAACTTTCAGAGTTAAAACAGTGTTACAATAAAATGTTATTTTCATTGTCCTGATCCATCTTTTAAATTTCATTCTAATCTCAGAAGGGTTAAGCAAGAAATGCATAATGTTCAAGTGTAAAAGTATGCTTGAGAGGGGGCTGTGGAGGAAATACAGGAATGCCACCTTGCCAACAAGCTATGCTGCTACATTTTACAACCTCCCAACAGCTGACTGCAGAAGCTACTTCAGATCCAGCTCAGTTGTACAGCCCGGGGGATTAGTGAAAGAGACCACCCTGGAGGTTGTTAAATAGAAAAAATAGTGTGTCTGCCAGCTGGGGGCCGATTGATTGCTGCTTGTGTGTGTAAGGCAGTGATGAGGGGGAGGTGGAGAGGTGATGGGATTTGCTCCTGAACAGTTGGTTTTGTGAAGGACTCTCGCTGCCTCAAAGCTGGTGAGGCCCTTGCAATTGTCCTATAGCTTGTCCCTGAGTGGCTGCTAGATTTTCTTGCTGGAAAAATTTATGGATGTATCATAGTCCTGAAGAAAATATCATTATTAGCAGTGAAGCAGCTTCTTTCTGCCTGGAATTGAGCATCTTTCCAACACGCTGCATTTGGCTGCAAAGAGGATAAAACCCTGCAAGAACTATAAGACTGTAAGGTCCTTCTCCTCATGTGAGAAGGATCGCAACAAGAGCTTAAGGATTTCATTAAGTATTGTAAAATGGTGCATAGCACTATTTTGTTCCAGGAAAATAAGATTCTTTGCAGATGATTTGTGGAAATCATCTCTCTTTCTGGCCCTGAGGAAATTCAGCAGATAAAGCAGTGTATTTTTCAGTCTTTCTAATCTACAGTTTTGTTTATAGAACCTAAATTAAATCTCTACACGCAAATGAAATGGCTTCGTTATTGCTGCAGGCAGAGGTTAGCAACTGTGGTCTGTCTTACCCTACATGTAAACATGAATTAAAAATTTTGTACATGTTTATCTAAATGCAGGGCATTTATCTGAAGTGATAAACTGTTATCTCTTTTTTGATTAAACTCAATTCACTTCTTTCTTATACTCCTGCAAAAACTGTCAGCATTATTTGCCCAATCAGGGAACATGAGATACCTAAACTATCTGTGATGCTGAAATTTCATATATTATTTTTGCTTTGTTTTCTGTCTTTTGATTTCTAATCTATGTCAGAGTAGTTGATTTTACCAATGGCTGCATAGTTTTGCTAATACTCTTTTGAGGAAGATTTTTGCCAGAGGTATTTTGACAGCCCTGCTAAGGCAGCTCCACCAGTGATACTTTGCCCAGGGTCTTGATGAGGTGATCAAGGAGTTCCAGAACATTTCCATTTTTAGCCAAATCTTTGACTGTTTTGCCTCATCACAGTCTGCTCACCAAGATCTTGTACATTGGGTACCAGGATAATTTTGGCCGCACATCAGTGATTTTAAAGAGAGGAAAAAATGCTGTAAGGAAAGTTTTACTCTGTTGCAGTAAGGTTGACATGAATCATTGCTGCTGCTGCTTTGTGTTCCTGTCAACCTATTGTAAACAGGCACCCTCAAAGATGGAAAGTGCTTTTTGAAGATAGAATTCAGGAAAAAAATAATTTTGAATTCATACTATCTCTAATATTTCCAAGAGAGCAAGGCTTGATCAGAACTGTGAATAAGCACCAAGTTTCCCTGACTGCAGGGCAACTATGTAAGTGAAGTTTTTGGTCTCCATTTTCAAAGTATCTTCCCATATTTCCAGGCAGTCTTTGCAGAAAACAATTCTGACATGGATCTGCATTTATCTGCAGAATACACATTTTCCACAACAGCAGTTACTGAATGTGGGGCCTAGTGGAAGACACCTTCATCCACAGGATTACTTTGGTGCTGTTAAGATTCCCCATTGTTTGTACCAAGTTCTCAAAAATGTTCTGAGATGCTGAAATTCCCTATTTTAGAAAAGGAGTCTACCACAATGGCCTTTGTAGTGAGACAGTCTGATAGCAGCTTAATTTCTCTGCTTCTGTATTATTTGTAGTGCCTGGGTGATTTTTGGCCTTGTGACGTTTGCTGCTTTTATATCTGTTGGGCAAGACATCATCCACTGACCTATATTAATAATAAGAGTGATTCATGCTTGAGATATGTTAAGCCTGGTCTTGTCAATCCTTTACTTTTTGGTCCCCTACCAATGCAGAGCAGGCTTCCTCTGCTGGAGGATGAGGTGAGCCCTTTCTGCACCAGACTGCTCCCCAAAGCCCTCTTCTGCCTCTCGCTTCTTTAGTCCTCCCTGCCCTTTTGCCCCAGTTAAGCAGCCCCAGCTGCTGGTTCTCTGTTTGTCTTTGCAGACAAGTATCTGTCTCTTATCTTCATGCATCACTTGGCCATCTGTATGTTCTTCATCCCCTGTGGCTGGTGAGGTACATGTTGGATCCACACATCCAGACTCATAGGAGTTGTGACCACTTCTAGTAATAGTATGTGAAAAGGAATCAGTATCATTAGAACACTAGTTAATTTGATATTACTGTAATGGAGAAGTTCAGTAAGAGTAAGCTTCTTTTACATAGTACAGAAAAATAAAATCTTACTGTGAAATCCAGTGATATTTTAAAATTGTATTGGTATTTTAGAGCTGCCCAGTTCCAAAATATATGGAGTGTCTATTTTTGCATATTAAAAGGCAATTTTGTGCAGTACAAAGAGCTGTTTGAGGATGGTGAAATGGCTATAGGTTGCCAAAATCTGCAGCTGGATGTCACATTCTGGAAAGATATCAGCAGGGAATTGAAAAATCCAGTTCCCTACAGTCCACCAGCCATCTGATTTTAGTTTCTTCATATTTGTGCACATGTTCTTGTTTATTGCATAATGAAAACTTGACACATGTAAACATACTAAGTTAAGTGGGATTTGAAGGTGGGCTTTAGCTGAAGAAATCCTATAAAAATGTCTAAACTAATTTTTTCTTTCAGACCACAAGGTTTTAGAGAGATCAACTTTCTATGTGGCAGCTGGGCTCCCTGCAGTGCTGTATTTTATTATATGTTTTATAGCATGTAGCTTCTAGGTTTAAAAACAAAACACACTATTCACTTCCTGAACAGACCTGAAACTGAATTAGGAAAATACTTGCAATACATATAAATTGGGAGAGAAGGTAACACGTTATGTGATATGCTTCTTATTCTCCAAAGGCCATAGGAGCACAAACACAAATACAATTTAGCATGGGTGAGGTAAGGAAGGGTTTCTTTCAGCTGTATTCCATTGGGAAACCCTTTTCTCTCTTCTGAGGTGACACTGAGGGACTGGTGTACTCACCACAGCCTAGATGGTCCTTTAATTCCAACACTCCGGCTGTTTCCATCTTGTTCCATCCTCTCAAGGCTCCCAGGCTGCTTACCTTGCTGCCCCTGTGTTGGCTTAAACCCTTACTTTTGGTCTTCAAACATTGCTATATGACACCAACTTTACTTTTGACCATGTCTACCTTCACAGAATCACAGAGAATCATAAAATATCCTGGGCCGGAAGGGACCCACAAGGATCCTTGCCCTTCATAAGACCACCCCAAGAATACCATCTTGTGGCTGAGAACATTTTCTAAATGCTCCTTGAACTCTGGCAGACTTGGTGCCATCATCAATTCCCTGGGGAGTCTGTTCCAGTGCCCCGGCACCTTCTGGGTAAAAAACTTTTGCCTAATATTCAAAATAAATCTTTCCTGACACAGCTTCATGCCGTTCCCTTGGGTCCTGGTCCTGGTAACCAGAGAGGAAAAAGAAAAAATTATGCACCCATTTATTTTTTTCCTTTATTTCCCAATCTCTCTACAGTGTGTTATACTAAATGGAAACTACTGATTTCAGAATTTAGACTAACAACATACAGAATTATGCACTCCACATACTTCCAGATTTCTGGTGGTCTACAAATTGCACAACTTGGCTTAAAATAGCTAGGAAGGGTACCATACTTAAAATACTTACCATACTTATAATACCTAGCAGGGGGAAGACAGTTGAGAGAGTTCCACTGAAAATACTACACCTGAAAACTCAAACTATGTAATATCTTACAGTCTTACCTGCAACATGGGTGGCTTTTACAGTTAAATAAGTATATATCCATAACTGATGTACTAATGATTTGATTAAAATATTTTCTAAGCAAATTTTCTTTCAACAAAGAAAATTCAATGAAATCCAGTAGGGAACTTGAATTATATTTGTTGAATTTGCTTATATACCTATGGAAAATTGAGATGAAATCAGGAAATCAGAGGATTTCCAAGGTGGAAACTCCTTTGGGCAAGTGATGGTGCTGGCAACCCCCAGCATTACCAGAAGCAACTTTTGGAGTTGCCCTTCAAAAGGGGTTTGCTGATCAGACAGGCATTCAAGGCAGACTGGACTTCTTAATTCAGCTTCTTCCAGGGGCCTTCCTTGAAGCCCTTGCTACAAACTGAAGTTTGTCTTCCCTTTCTTTTCATTCCCAATGGAAAAAACAGAAGGAAAGTATACCCCTTGAGTGAACCCCTATGTTACTGTGTCAGACTGGCCTGGGAATGTGTAATCTGCACTTCTCCATCTTCACCTCACTGTACTTCTAAATTTGAGTCCTGAATGGGTCACATAAAGTGAAACAGAGTTTGGAGATTTACTGTAATCACATGCTGACATTTTCCCACATCACTAACCTATCACATGATTTAGCAGGATTGTCAGCTCCTGCATGAAGGAGGATCAGGACAGAAATAGCAAGGGTGTTGTAAGATGTCGTGGAGGCCTTCTGACAGCACAGTGTGGGAAGCTTGCACGTTATTTGCTGCAGTCCCATCTTTTAGAAAAGCTCCCGAGGCTGTCATTTTGATA
Organism: Melospiza georgiana; assembly: GCF_028018845.1. Taxonomy (NCBI): domain Eukaryota; kingdom Metazoa; phylum Chordata; class Aves; order Passeriformes; family Passerellidae; genus Melospiza; species Melospiza georgiana. The sequence continues at coordinate 56,175,713 of NC_080433.1, forward strand.
TTAGCAAAAAAAGTAATTTACACTTTAAAAGACACCCAAACCCATAAATCTTAAAAGACACTTCTGTTTTGAGCCTGAAAAAATAAAAAGTTTTAGGCCTAGTTTATAAAATGTTCACAGAGTCTCCAAGTTTAAAGTGGAAAAGTCAAAATTAAGTTTTCTGGTAAAAGTATGGTTTTTGACATTCATAAGCACTTTTCTCTCTCTCCATTCATAAAACCAAAGCTATGGAGCACTTCAGAAGCCAGAATATTTTGACAAAACATTATAGAGATATTTACTCTAATCCTCTTGCTTTCTTTTCTTCTCTCTTCCATCTCTCACTTGCATTCTGTCTTTCTCACTCTATACATCTTCCTGTTACAAAACCATGCCTGTGACATGAAGCTGTTCTTCCACTGCCAGTAAAGTGACAGTAAAGGTAATGGGAGCCTTTTTTCATAAAAAAAATCCAGTCCTATCTCACATCATTTGCTCTTCTAACCCTAAGTACCGAAGCAAACCAGGGACAATCAGAGTGGGAGGAGAGAACTGAGCATGAACGAATTTGATGATGCTATGGTAGATCAGAATGTCAGATTAAAAAAAATAAATTAATAAATAAAATGCTTTCTCTTAGTTTTGCTTTAGACACTGAGAACATCAAAGACAAAGGTACTTTTGATTTTGCATTTTTTTTCATTCATTAATTTTCAGAGAGTTTGAGAAACTGTGCTTACATCTTCTGGGGTTTGTTAAGACATTTGCACTTGTACTGTAATGCAGCCAGACTCTAAAGAGATTGGCACTCTCTTTCATGGTCTCACTGAAAAGGCTCTGGTAGGAAGGCAGATGTTGGTCTCCATGATACAGAGTGTGACAAAATTGCTGAGGTAATAATGCAACATATCAGTGTTTAAAAAAGAAAAAAAATAAGTGTATTGCCAAAAGAAGTAGAGATTTAATGATCAGTAGCAAAGAAGGGTGGTGAAAACAGCAGAGAGAGAATATCATTCTGGCTGGTGTTTTTGGAGAGACAGGGATTCATAGCAGTTTGCCACAGTCCTCCCTGGTAACACCCTTTGTGAATCCTCAGGCTGCAAGATAATTGCTCTCTTGGAAACATCATTTTTGTTTTCCATTTTGAGCAGCTCACATAACCTTCTGTCCAGCCTGGATATTTTTCTAACATTCCTGTTCTCAGTAACAAATTCATATCCATGCTTCCCAGGTGGAAAAAACTGGGTATTTTCTTTTGTAAGCCATGTTGCAGAATCTCTTTCAAATGTCTTGCTTCCCTCCTTGACTAAGACACTTGGTCTCAAGTTTTGCCTTCATTCTCAACTGTCCACCAAGAACAAGCAGATAAGTTATTTTGACAAGGGTCACATTAGTCTGTTTTGAGCGATTTGTAGTCTGCAGGTAACTGCTCAGAGATGAAGAAATTAAAGCACCATCCCAGGCTTAGGATTCTCATCAGGCAGATCTTGAAGCAATTTTAAACACCCAGGCAGAATTCACAAGGATGTTAAGATAGAAAAACAAAACTATCATAAACAAGAGCAGACAGAGAAATAGAGAAATGAATCTGAAAGCTTTTCTGTTGTGGTACCTGCTGTGATGCACTGGCTGCTTCCTCCTTCTGCAGTTTTCCTCCAGCAGAAGAATGGCTGCTCAGTGCAACCAGCAGCTCTGTCAGCTCAAGGCACTCACTGGTGCAGCGGCAATCCAGCCAAGTGAACTGGCTGTGTCCATTTAAAAGGCAAATGAAAATCCCATACAATTTTGTGGTCATTAATAACATTTCCTAACACTAACTCAGTCTTGTGCTTTGGGATGCAAACTGATTCCTACAAGGCTAGGGAAATAATTTTGGTTTTTTATTGGTTGGATGTATGCATTATTATTGTTTTGTTGTTTATTTAATCCCTCATTTCACTACTACAGTAGGATACACAACTTGATGGACTTATGGTGTGATTCAATACAGAAAATCCTATATTATCATGTAATTAGAATTAATTTTTTAAATTTTGTTCTCCTTTCTTATTTTCAGGATATTAGAATTCTCTTCTTTTTTACTCTTAATCCTCTCAATCCTCTTTTTCAAACTCAACACTCCCTGAAACCTTTCTGTCCTGTTTCCTTCTTACTCCGTTGTTATTTCCCTGCTTTGTTCTCCTTTTCAGTTATCCTATTCTTTCCACATAATTCTTTCACCCTTGTTTCACTTCATTCTCTCTTCTGCTGGCCAGTGAGAAGGAGCCTGACAGAACAGGCAAAGCACTGAATCCCTGAAACACATAACCAAGCTCATTTCCACGTGTTCTATATTTCCCCCTATATTTTAGATGTTTACATTTAAAGTCACATTTCAGTGCCTTATTTTTTTTTAATTTTATTTGTTGTTGTTGTTGTTGTGATGAGCTCCAGGCAGATATTTTGTATTAGTGTCTTATATACTAGGAAAGAGAAGACTGTCTAAAACTCTCTTCCTGGCTTTGACATGGGTCTTTCTCTGACA
>NC_080433.1:56183215-56185715 GCF_028018845.1 Melospiza georgiana
GAATTCACTTGTTTTGGCAGTTTGACCTCTTTTTTTTCCTTCAAATGTCTCTACAAGGCCTACTTTGACCTCTTAAAGAAGCTGGACAATTAACACTGGTGATACCGAAGACAGGTACAGGTCATATAAGCTTATTTAAATAATAAGCATTTAGGAAAAAAATTAAAAGATCAGACCTGTAAAAGTGTATTTCTATAGTTAAAGTAGCCAAAGATTTGTCCCTAACCTGTCTGACTCATTTGAGCCATCCTGTCAAAAGGAATATTTCACGTAAATCCCAGTGGAACTTTCAATATTTTCTGAGGATTGCAAATATATCAAGGCAGGGACAGCATTTTACAAATTTACATGATCTTATAAATCTCCATTTAGAAAATGCTCTCAGAACAATAATGATAACAATAATAAAAGGGAAAAAAATCTAAGAATAATGTAAAGCTTCCCGTAGTGCATGAGACTGTCGCAGCTGTCTCACATCTGGAATTAGTTGAGAGCAGGCAGGCAAGCTCTCAGGGCCACCGTGGAGGAGAGGATCAGGAGTGGGGACTCAAAACCAGGGTGCAGGCCAGGCTGCAGAGGGCCAGCACCAGAAACGGGGGGGGAGAGCCTGTGCAGATGAGCATCTCATGGCTGTGAGCCATCAGGAGGAGCAGCCAGCCGGGTGGGCAAAAGGGCGAGCAGCATCTCTCTGGTCTGTCCAGGCATGACCATCTCCCCTCTGTATGTCCCCTCTGCGTTTCACCTGCGTAAAGGCTGATTAATCTGCATTTACACATGTGAATTTGGAGCCCAGAAGAATCGCCCCAATAACCAGCAATTCTCTGAACCTGCTGCAGAGACAGCAAAGGTTGATTTGCCAAAGTAGAGAAGTTCTGCTTTCTTCATGGCATCTCTCAGTGAAAGGGATTACATATGTCTTGGTATGTTGATGGGAAGTGTTTCAGAGATGTCAGATGCAACTTTAATATTTTAAATTTTTGGTTTGGCTTGCTTTGTTGTTCTTTGTCACTTGGTCAGCTCAACCTTAAAAAGAAGAAAATTCGTAGGTGTGCACATGTTCATAAGTGTGAAGTTGTTTGATATATAAAATCAAATGTTGTGTTCCAGTTGGAACATCAGTTAAATTGATTGAAAAAAATGTAGCACAAAAGTAATTTCTATTCCTTGGATCTTATTGTCAGCAGCACAGCAAAATTAAAGCACTAGAGCCACCTTCTGACTGCACTGGAATTGTTGCATGCTGATAATGGTGCCAGCATTAGTACGTTCAATGGAAGGAGCACGGAATATATATTTCTGTTCTTTGTGGATGGCCTGCCTCAACAAATACTGCATTTTGCTATAAATGTGGGTGGGTTTTTTTCCTTTATTTATGTGGAGCATTGTTACCTTTGTAAACATTTCACATCATGCTTGTGGTTAGCTCCCTTCATCAAGTTATAAAAGGAAATTTAATGGTGCACAGTTCTACAGGAAAAGCTGTGCATAGTACTTATTCCATTAGGGAGGAACTCCCAAGTTCTCAAACTAAAGCACACAAACAACAGCCAGGATAAGATTCAGTCCAATTTTCTAAACAGGGAGAGAAAATAAAAAATCCACCCCAACAATAAATATTTTGGCTGATATTTTATTCTGAATTCTCTGTGTATGAAGTAACAATAAACCCTAACTGAAATAAAGACAGTTATATAAACTTACCAATAGCTAGATGTTATAGAGGATTATTGATATTACCTTATTCACACGGCAAATCAAATCTTGATGTCTCATATCCCCATGAAACTCCTCAGAAGTCAATAAAGTTGAATTTCTGCTGAGAAGAATTTAACCCTATATATTTACTCAAATCTTAAAGCTTGCTGCTTACATTAAAGTCCTAGAAGGGAAAATATACACAAATAGATCTCTAGACACATTTTTTGCCTATAATTTTTTATATCTAAGTATTTGAACTGGTATTCTAGACACATTACTACATAAAATAGAAGCCTCAGCAAAGGTATTAATCTGAAATATTGTAAAGTGAAGTGGCCTCAATATTACAGAGTGCTTGCTTGAATTATATACATTTGAAATTTGCTGTTAAAATTTTCTGTTTAAAATATATCAAGCTTCATAGCACATATTGAGTATATTTAGTATTATTGCAAATGCTTAACAAATGTTGTCAGTATTATTTTATGAAAGTCACACTTAGGAACTGAGGCAGAATTTTTGGGGGGGGGCAAATTTACAGAAATATCTGGGGGTTTAGGTTATTGCTTCTTGAATTTTCTTCCACTTAGGAAATTGTTTTCAAGACTGTGAATTTCTCTAATTGAGCAGAGCTACATTCTTCAAGATTTTAATGTTAGCTTTCTTGGTACTGTTAATTACAGGATAAGAATGATGAGAGTGAAAGAGATACTTTTTCTGAATGGGAGCAAGCTGCACCACATAAAGCACAGCATACTGTGTTATTTCAAAATGGAAATGAAAAGCTTTTAAAAATAACTAT